>NC_054492.1:25754184-26013769 GCF_017639515.1 Carcharodon carcharias | reverse complement strand
GCAGTCATCAACTTCAGAGGCACAATTCTCCCAGTCATTGTACTTGACCATCGTCAATCAGCAGAAATCTTTAGCTCAATGCTACAAGTTTCACCATTTCCATTTTAATTTGAATAAATAAATCCCAGCCTTGGCTCTGAGTCAGGTTTTTAAAAAAAATATACATAAATTTCATTTTTGGGATGAGGGTTCACAGCAAGGTCAGCATTTGCTATCCACCCCCCAACTGCCCTTAAGCAGGTGCTGACAAACCTGTCTCCAACCCAGTCTCGCTCAGCTATTTCAGGGAGCAGCTAGGAGTCAAGCACATTGCTGAGAGTCTGGGGCTACATGTAGGCCAGACCGGGCAAGGATGACAGATTCCTTCCCTGAAGGATGTTAGTGAATCAGATGGGTTACGATGGAGTTTTGTGGTCATTACTAACGAGGCTAGCATTTTAATCCAGATTATTTAAAATTAGTCAAGTTTAAATTCTTCCAGTTACATGGGAAATTTGAACACTTGTCTCCGAAGCATTAGTCCAGGCCTCTGGATTACTAGTCTAGAAACATTACCACTACACTACCACCCTGTCAGTTGTGGGTCCAAGTCCCATCCCAGAGATCTGAACACATAATTCAGACGGACACTTTCAGTACAGTGCTGAAGGAGTGCTGCACTGCCAGGCATGCAAGACTTTCAGATGAGAAGTTAAACCGAGACACTGTATCTTTTTGAGTAAACATAAAGATCCCATGATACTATTTTGAAGAGGACGAGACTGGTGTCCTGGGCAATATCTATCCCTCAACTCACAATCACTAAAAGCAGATTAACTAGTCATTTATTTTGCCTTGAATTGGTTACTTCATAAGTAATTCATTGATGTACCGAGGTGAAAAATGCTGTACAAAATGCAATTCTTTCTTCCTTTGTTATTCACATAGTTACAATGAGGAATCTGTGGCAAGGGATCAGTGAACTTAGACAGTCAGAAACTGAGCCCCAACAGACACAGGTCAATGATCTGTGCTGAACTAACAGAACTCACTTAAGGAATCCTACATCTAACCTCACATCCCAGGAAAACAGTAGTGTTCCACCTCTCGCTATCTAATCATTCCTCTTTTGGAAGTGCACATGGGTCAGTAAACCAGAGCAGGAATCAGTGTACACAAGAAACATCGACAAACTGCAGCTATGCAGGGATTAACCAGAACTCGCACTGATAGAGCGTTTTTCACAATGTCAGCAACTAACAAAAGCCAATGAAGTACTTTTTTAAGTGGAGTCACTGGTGTAGGAAACGCAGAAGCCAATTTACAGGCAGCAATTTTCTTGTAACGCAATTGTACCAGATAATCTCTTGCCCCCCACTGCCTAGAATGATGTTGCGGTGGTGGTAAAGAGAAATTCTGGCCAGGTCACGGAGAATTCCCCTCTTCTTCAAAATACAATTTTCTCGTCGGACCTTTTACATCCACCTGTATGGACTGGCAGGGCATCGGTTTAACATCTTGTTAGAAAGATGGTACATCCAATAGTGCAACGTGTCTCCTGTGGTTCTAAATTTTCAGCCCAGAGATCTATAGGCTGAAGGAGTCATCATCAACACCTCCAAACAGCTTGTTTGTACATCACCCAATCCTGCAACTCTTCACTTGCTGCTCTGAAAGGCCACAGGTCAGTAGTCAAAACAGTCTGGAGTGATCTGAGTACTGTATCTTCACTCCCACAGCCAGAGAGCCCCTCCCCATCTAGATATGATCTGATCTGCTCAGCACATCACATTCCAACACTTGCCCTTGTATTTCTCCCTTTGAAGTCATTGGCGCTCAGTGCCAGAGGTAGAAGCATTATGAAAAAGCTAGGTGGGAAAGCACAGAAAACTCAGGACAAATATAAAATGACAATAAATGTGTAGCACAGGAGGCAAGGCAGAGATACGGGCAAAATTCAAAATATCTGATTGACTGTTTTCTGAAATCCACCATGCCCTTCAGAGCCAGCTTTTGGAGACACTGCACAAGCGTTTCACTAACAGTGAACTGACAAGGAATTGAAGAGGTCACTGAACAACCCCACCCACCCAACCAACCAACCCCACCCCGAGCTGACTGGGATAGCATCACTGCAATTACTATTTTATAAATTGTCACAGGGAGATAAATAAAATCTGCCACCACTTTAACAAACTCCCTGGAGGTACTCAGGATTAAAACCAAACTTTAAAACGCCCACCCCCCCATTCCGTGCCCAATGCCTGCTTTGCACAATCACACCCCCAAACACATGTTCTAAACAGAAACCATGCAGGCATTAATCAGAGCAAATATGACCTGACAAACTTGAGGAGCTGCTTTTAAGTGTTTCTGTGTTGTTGGGAGTCGGGAAGAAGGTGACTGAACAAATGCCTGAATGTTGCCAAATGTCTGCTCAGCAAGGCCGGAACGAGTGGGACACGTCCCCATTTAAACAAAGCAAAGCACCAACTTCCATTAAAACTAAGATCGTTCAAATGAGTTTGCCTTAGGATACCCCAGTTGTCCCTCTCTCTCTCCTCTTGGTCTCACAGTGTCAACTCAGCACTGGAGTGCGATTCCACAAGTACCATCCAAAAAAAGTTCTTAAAAAAAACAATGCATTTCCCCTTTGAAGAGGACAGAGGAAAGGCCAATTACAATTGTCCTAAGGGAAAAAAAAACCTGGTTTACCCTTTTATTCATGGAACATCCTCTCATTAATTTTAAATGGCTTTGACATTGAAAGGAGAACTGAAGCCTTAGTCGGGAAGAAAATACAGGGGAGGGGGTGGGAGCACTGATCTCTTCAAAAGCCTGTCTGCGAGATGCAACAAAAGGAACCCTGTCCCTTTAAGTTCCTGACAGATTACCCAAGTTTCATGTTACTTCTAATTAGTAACACATAATGCTGTGGAGAGATATTTGGGAACCAGAGACTGACAGATGTTTGAAAAGGAGCATTTCAGAATGTGCTCTCTGTAAAAAGTAAAGCTGTGTGCCAGTCAGAAGTAACAGTTTACAGCACCAACTCGTGGCAGAATGTGGAAATGCCACCCACAACTCAAAACACATTTTAAATCCACAACTATTTACAACAAACCCAAAATTTCACTCCCCCCCCCGCAAAAACAGGATATAGCCAAAAGAGTAATCTGTGGGAACAAGTGAATTTGTTTTATGTACTGTAACAACCAAAACACGAGTTACAGCAACTCCCCTCCACACTCCACCTCCTCCCCCCCACCAAACAAGTGACATATTTCCCAACTGCACACTTACCTGCTTGTGCATTTCAATATTCAGCCCATAAGACATCTCGTAATACTGAAACAGTAAGAGTCAAAAGCACATTAATTTACATTCTGGAATATTTAAAAAATCTCCCTGCAAATCAAACTGGCCTCTTATTTCCTACTTGACGATTTCCGTCCTTCATGTGCCATTAATTTCTTTGTACCCAATTTGTTTTTAAGACTCTGGGTTTTCATCTCAACTGCCTGGACTTTATCTTAAATTCTTAACAAACAGCTGTAGCCACGGAAGTGGTAAATTGCTGGCTCACAGACCATACGTGTACACCCCGTTTACTTTATTTTTTTTAAAATAATCCAGATAGTCACATAAAAACAGTGCTGAGTGTTCAGCAACTAACACAGTGCCCCAGTACAAAAGAAATTAACTATTAGTAATCAACGCTAGATGCTAACTTAAATGCATTAAGTCTTAGCGTCAGTTGTGCATTTCAAAATCTCTAGGATCATTAGGCCTTAATACTTAAAAAGGATTGGTAAAACCAGACTTGATGTGTTTCAGTGGCTGCAGCATGTCCCATTTTGAATCAGCTCTTAATGATAGCTGACAAATTAACTGGGAAATGTTAACGTGGATTAATACAAAAACATAGCAGCGAGAGAGACAGAGAGAGAACACACTTACCATAACATAGTGACGCTGCATCTCGGTTTTCTCGTTTGCGAGTTTATCACATTCCATTTTTAAACTGAATGAAAGAAGCCATGGAGGAAAAAGTATCAATTTCAAGGGGTTCAGGGAACCGAGACTATGTCAACACATTAACCAAACAATGAATTTACATCACACGCTCTGAATAATTTAAAAGCTTGTTTACATGACTGTACTAACCTACACAAGGCAAATAAATAGCTGATTGGCCTGATTGCTCAATATTATCACTAAAATACAGTCGCCCTATAACTTAATGAATTGTGAATACAAGGGGAGAGGCCGAGCGAGAATAGGGGAATTGTACACATTCTGATCTCTCTGAACAAACTCCCCAGCCTCAATATGTGAAACGCTTTACTCACCTGTGATACTGCGCTTGTAAGAACTGAAATTCCTCTTTGATCCGGTCGCACGATTCCGCCACGGTGAATTTGAACGGTTGGGCAGGTTGATGGGGAGCCTGCAAGTACAGCAGAATTTTTCTTAAAACGAGGGACAAACCCCCCCACCACCCCATCACAGAATGGGCAAACATCAAATCCACTTTGACGCTGGCAAACAACAAAAAAAAAGAAACCAACCAATACATTTGCTCGATACAGTTACTCAGAAAAGAAACACGGCAAACTCGGGCTATTCAAGTTATAAAAAGGCTTGTTCGTAGCGAAAATGAAACAAGAGGGAAACACACTTACCGGGTGCCTGCCTTGAGGATACATCTCTTAAACAATGTATCCCCGGTTAGGGAAAGGGGAGGGATACAAGGGAAGGAAACACACGACACAGAAGAGATACACAAGTCCAGCGATCGATCGGCAAAAAATGTAACCCCACACAGAGAGAAAAAAAACAGCTGTAAAAAGAGTCCACCGCCACGCCGCTCAGGATCAGAACCACTCCCAGTGCTACAGAACAAAGCAGTAAGTCCTCTCCGGCTGGAGGCGAGGGTTTTTTTTAAAAAAAGAAGTCCCTTTGTGCTATAAAACAAGAGGGGCTCCAACACACTCTGGATAAAAGCAGATCATGGCACACAGTCAGCGGCGTCTCGGTGTCCGACGAACCAGATATAATATATATATATATAAATGTGTAAGAAAATCAGCAGCAGCTCCTCTTTCAAGACAGACACACGGGCATATCATTCAAACAAAAAATAATAAAGTCGTAGATCAGTTTGATCAAGACAATGCAGACACAACCGTGCCGGGATATATATCTATATAGATAGAGAGAGGGAGAGAAAAAAATCGGAGCTGGCGTCCACTTTGGAACGTGCGGGCTGGAATTTGGAACTTTGACCCGGGATTTTGGAACCCGGAGACCGCGTTTGGAACGCCGGCTCCCGGCGGAGATTCGAAAATCGAACGTTCAGTAGCAAAGACAGTAGCCTCGGAGTTCCAAAGGAGCAGCAAATCCCACACGGACACGGACTGCCGGAGAGATCATGGTGGCTTCTTTCCCTTTCCCGCGATCGGAACGGTGTAGAGGTGGAGGAGGAGGAGGAGGACGACGACAAAAAAAAAGAAAATTGCAGTAATCTTCAATTAAGTTCAGCACGGCGATGTTGTTGCTGTGTTGCAATTGACACGATTCCAAGGCGATTTCCCTTTTCCTCCACCGATTGGTAATATTTTGCAACTCTTTTGTTGTTGTTGTTGTTGCTGTTTGTGCTCCCGCAGCAAAAGATCGAGGGGTCTCTGCAAATTGCAAGCGATCAGAGTGAATGCCACACACAGACAGACACACAATCCACACCACGCGGCTTCCCCCCCTCCTTCTCTCTCTCTCTCTCTCTCTCTGTAATACTGAGCCCCCTCCTTTCTTTTCCTCCGAAACTGCCGCGAGAGCCTTGACCATATTTGGGTGGAAAGTAACCAACGTTCCGCAAGCTCGCCCGGCCAATCAGCGAGCTCCGCACCCCACGTGGGGTCCCGTGCGCCTGGGAAAGAGGAGGAGGGGGAGGGGCGGGGCCGAGCCTCCCGCGCCGCCGGCCAATCCGCTGCCGCCCGCCCCGCGTCCCGCTCCGCCATTGGTCGCCGGCCCCCGTCCCTGTCAATCACAGCCGCCCCCGGGAGCCGCCCCTCCGTCTGCTCTCTACGAGCTGTCCATCAAACCCACGTGGGGGCAGCCGTGGCTGCGGCGCTGACAAATGCCTTTGATTCTGCCTAGTGCTTGCAAATAGCGACTGGAATGCTGCTTAATTAGTTTTGAAT
Source organism: Carcharodon carcharias (assembly GCF_017639515.1). Taxonomy (NCBI): domain Eukaryota; kingdom Metazoa; phylum Chordata; class Chondrichthyes; order Lamniformes; family Lamnidae; genus Carcharodon; species Carcharodon carcharias. Next base: position 26,007,587 of record NC_054492.1, on the reverse strand, counting down.
GTCTTTCCCCCAACAGCTCAAACAATCTGTCAGTACCATGTGGTAAAAGGATATGTGGAGGGGGGGGGGGGGGGGGGGAGAGAGAGAGAGAGGCAGAAAATCTGAAGCAGCCACATTTTTTGTTTCTTTTATTCTGTAGAAAAACATTAATAAAAACTGATGATCACATCACTGCAAATCCCATCAACTCCGGTGACAGTCGATACTTAGCAAATGTTAATCATAAGATGCCTTTTGAAAGGGAGCGCAGCCAATTTGAACAGTCGCCCACATGCAGATATATAAAAGTTCATGCCTTTTTTTCCACCCTCCCCAGGTTATTCAATTTTAAGCCTCTATCCCCAATTTTAGAAGCTTTTAACTTAATATTTACAGATTCTTGTTTCCAAAGCCGACACCCCCCCCAGCCCCCCCGGCGCAAAAAAATCTGTTTAAATAAATCTTTCCATATCAACAAACGCAGATGTACAAACACAGGAAGAAATTTAAGTAAAATTAAAAGGCTGATTAGCGCAATGTTCTCATGATCTTAGTATCTAAGGCAGAACGATAACTTTTAATGCACTTCAGATATAAAAAAAACATGTCGTTTGAAGCCACACCCGCAATAAAGGAAAGTTTTTGACGGGTTGGAATAGGTTGCCCCAACTTTTGTCATTGTTTAATTTCCCATTCAGCCCCATCTAACACCACAAGCACTAAAACAGAGAAAAAATATCTTATTTTGTTTGCATCTTGTCGTGATCTGTTCCATTGCAATAAATTATGACCTTAGTGTATAAATCTCAAGCGCTTGACAATTATTTTTAAAGTGTTCAATGTCCGTTCGAGTCCTAATTGGAATCGTTTCAACTGTTTATATTACATGAAGTGTCAGGGTCATTTGCTACTGAAAAGATTAGTTTTCATTGGCCGGTTAATTGAGAACGCTGCAAACATCCCACGTGGGATTGAAACTAACTGGCAAAGGCTTGGCTGAAATATGATGGTAGGAAAGAAATCCAGGAATGGAGCTTATAGCCCTGGAGAGAACACTATAGAAATGTAGGAAGTTATGGGAGTAACTGCATTCGGAAACAACATAAAAAAAAAGAATAAAAGCAAAATACTGCAGATGCTGGCGATCTGGATGGTGGGCGTAGTGGCATAGTCACAGGACGAGTAATCCAGGGCTCCAGCAAATTCTCTGGAGGGTGGGGCAAGGGTTCAAATCCAATCAATAAATCTGGAATTGAAAAGCTTGTCTCAGTACATGAAGCTATCACTTTTTTTTGCTGTAAAAATCTGTTTGGTTCACTAATGTCCTTTAGGGGAGGGAAATCTGCCATCCTTACCTGGTCTGGCCTACTTGTGCCTCCAGACAGCAGTGGTTGACTTTTAACTGCCCTCTGAAATGGCCCAGCAAGCCACTCAGTTCAAGGGCAATTAGGGATGGGCAACACAATGCTGGCCATACCAGTGATACCCAGAGCCCATGAAAGAATTTTAAAAAAACAAAAAGTGCTGGAAAAACTCAGCAGATCTAGCAGCATCTGTGGGGACAGTGACAGTTAACCTTCGACATCTGATATGACTCTTCTTCGGAACTTTATTATATAAAAATAGAAAGATTCGCATTTATATTAATACAGAACCTTTCACAGTCACAGGACATCCCGAAGTGCTTTACATGCAGTGTTTAGTCACTGTTGCAATGTAAAAAACACAGAACCCAGTTTGTGCACAGCAAGCTCCCACAAACAGCACTGTGATAATGACCAGGACATCTTTTTTTGTGATGTTGATTAAAGTGGAAACCTTCCTGTTTTAAAAGCCCTTCATGGCCTTGACTATCCTTATCTCTGTAACCTTCTCCAGCCATACAACTCATCAAGATCTCTACACCCTTTCAATTCTGGCTGTGACTTCAGCTGCCTGGGTCCTAAGCTCTGGAATCCCCTCCCTAAACCTCCCTGTCTCGCGGTCCTTCAGAATGATCCTAAAAACCGAACACTTTGACCAAGCTTTTGGCGAGTTTTCCTACTGGCTCAGTGTCAAATTTTATTTGATAATGGTGTTGGGAGTGTGTGGTAATATTTCACTATGTTAAAGGCATTATATAAATGCAAATGGTTGTTGTTTACACCTGGGGTGTAATGAAATCTTAATAAATCATTTCTCTAGTCCATCTGCTGTGCATTTCCACCAGTTACTCATTTGATTTAATATTTTTCATATTCATCATTTTTATGTGTTTATTTGCCATGCCAGGTTCTGTCTTAAATAAAACATTTTCTCCCTCCTTGTCTGGAAGAGACCCCAGTGCCCTCAGTGTCATGAAGCCATCAGAAAGGTTATATATCTCAAAGTTACAAAATGGCAACAGGCCTTTCAGCCCGACTAGTGCATTCTAGTACGTGAGCAAATAGTTCTAATCACATTTAACAATCCTGTGCCCACAACCCTTCAAACACTTTTCCTTTATCCACTTCTTCAAACCAGTCTTGAGTGTCGACATCGTTTCTTCTTCAATCTTGAGTTTGAATTTCATGGCCTTGCAAGTCTTGCAGAGTATCAATTCTGGTGTCTGTTCATCCCCCAGCCGTTATCAGTGAATAGTACTGACCTTAATCTCTGGAGTATCAGTGGGGCAAAGCTTCATCCATTTCCTTAAACTGCTTTTAGTTATTTGTGCCTGGGACGTGGGTGAAAGAGATGAGGTAATGTTTATTGCTATCACTAATTACTGGAAAAGATTGGCCTGTATTTATATAGCGCCTTTCAAGACATTCCCAAGCACTTGAAGTGCAGTCACAGTTATAGTGTGGGAAACATAGCAACCAGTGTGAGCACAGCAAGATTCCATATTCAGCAATATGATAATGACCAGATGATCTGTTTATTTAGTGATGTTGTTTGAGGGATAAATTTTGGCCAGGGCACTGGGGAGAACTCCCCTACCTTTCGAAATAATGCCAGGGGATGATTTACATCCAAACGAGAAGGCAGTCATGGCCTCGGCCTTAACATCTCATCCTAAAGACGGTATCTCTGACAGTGCCGCACTCTCATCAGTACTGGCAGCGGGAGCTCAAGTTTCTGGAGTGGGTACTTGTGCCAGCAACCTTCTGACTCAGCTGGTGAGCAGCATTATCCATTTTGACTCAGCAAAAGTTCCCAAGCAGTTTTTGTGGGCGTGGAATGCGTAAGGACATGATGCCAGGGCACATTCCTTTTGCTGCAGGGGCATGAATCCCTAACCTTTGTAACGATTGTGGCTGACGGGCGCCAGACGTCTGTCTCCAAGACTCTCAGATTCCAATGTCCGTATATCCACAACAGTTTGGACAATGTTCCACAAATTGTCTAATGCAGTAATCGAGAAATATCTTTTTAAAAGGCTATAAAGACAATATAGGCATCCATCAATCAAGCTGGCATTGCTGAGTGAATCAAATGCATATACTTCATTATTTATTTATCAACTGCTTTCTTAATAATAATCTGACTGGAGTATAGCCCCGCAATGTCTTCAGGTATGAAAACCTGACATTTAGTGTTGGCCAGACATTCAACTGATGAATGGCTTGCAGATTTGCACGTTCTGTGCGTTTTCAGCATTTTCTGGAGCCTGCTGTGGCGCAGTGAGTTGCACACTCCCCTCTGGGTTCAGGTTTTATTCTAGAGCCTTGAACTCATAATCCAGACGGACACCCCCGATGCATTTTTGAGGAAGCACTGCACTGTCAGAGGTGCCATCTTTTGGAGGGGATGTTAAACTGAGGCCCCGTCTGCCCTCTCAAGTGGGAACGTCATAGGACACTGTCACCTATGGAACCTGTGAGATGGGGGGTCTGATTTCAGACTAAAGCTCAGGGGTGAAGCTCCCTTCCGCAGTTTTTCAGCTGCCCTCTCAGCCACTATTTCAGAAGAGAGCAGGGGAGTTTTCCCTGGTGTCCTGGCCAATATCTACCCCTCAACCAACATTGCTAAATCAGATTATCTGGTCCTTTATTTCAATGCTGTTTGTAAGAGTTTGCTGTGTGCAAATTGGCTGCTGTCTTTCCTACATTACAAAATGACCACACTTCAAAAGGAAAATGTTCATTGGTTGTACTAGGGGCGCTCAAAGGTCGATAACTGTAAGTCCTTTTTCTCTAATGATGACAGAATTTGGTTCGTCTGCGATGCCTTTTGTAGTCGAATAACCTTCTGAAACCAATATCTCAGCCCACACATGAAGAATAGGCATCTCCATGCTACTGGCACCTTCAACAAAAACAGCTTGTATTTATATAGCACCTTTAACTTAATAGCACATCCCGAGGTGTTTCACAGGAGCACTATCAAGCAAAAAAGGCATTGAGCCACATGTGCAGATATTAGGGCAGATGACCAAAAGCTTGGTCAAAGGGTTTTAAGGTGTGTCTTAAAGGAGGAAAGTGAGCTGGAGATGGGAGATTTATGGAAGGCGTCCCAGAGCTTAGGGCCCAGATAGCAGCACAGCCAATGGTGGAATGATTAAAATCAGGATGCACAAAAGGCCAGAATTAGAGGAGCACAGACTCCTCGGAGGGTTGTGGGGCTGGAGGAGATTACAGAGATAGGGAGGGGTGAGGCCAGGAGGGATTTGAAAAACTATGGAACCAGATAGAGTGGTTGCATGATTTAGAAGTAAAATTCAGCATAGGAGCCTTCTGATGCAGCTCTTAAAGTCACGGCCCATTATATGAGTAACCTTGTTAGTCTCTCCAAAAGCAGCTGAGACAAATAGCCATCAATGACCACTGCAGTACGCCTGAACAATAGGAATCATTTCGACCATTAAGCTTCTGGAGGGCAGTGACTAGATGAGTCATCTCCTGGGTTCACAGTCTCACACCATGTCCAATCTCATTGAATTTAGTCAATTGAAACCAACAATTCTACTTATTCAGCTATTTTTACAGTTTGGCAGGTTGCTGTGAAAACCAGTACTTAAATTTTTTCCTAAGGCTGACTCACTGACTGATCTGGAGAGGTGGATGTGTCAATGGAGGATTGGATTCCCTTCCAAGTATCTTCTGTAAATTAATGATAGACGTTGTGCTGGTTGAGCCGAGGGCTCGGTTATCTCACAGCTGTGACTCAGTGGGCAGCATGCTCACCTCTGAGTCAGAAAGTAATGGGCTCAAATCCCTGTCCAGGATGTGAGCACAACATCTGAGGCTGACACCCCAGTGCAGTGGTGAGTGAGTTCTCCACTGTTGAAGATGCAGTCTTTCAGAGGAGATGCTAAACTGTCTGTCCTCTCAGATAGATGTAAAAGATCCTCAGATTATTTTGAAGAAGTACAAAGTCATTCATGTTGGTTTCCTGGACAATATTTATCCCTGAAGCAGATTACCTGGTTATTATCACACTGTTGTTTGTTGGATCTTGCTGTGTGTAAATTGGCTGCCACGTTTCCTACATTACAACAGTGACTTCAAAAGCACTTCACTGACTGCAAGGCACTTTAGGATGTCTCCTAATGTTGGGCAGAGTAGAGCATTGAAGTATGGTTTACATGGTCTTGGAGTGTAAAATCCCAGAATGCATGTGACTACATCTTATTTTGCACAGTTAATTACAAAAAAATATGTGGGTAGAAACAGAAAATGCCAGAAATACTCAGCAGATCTGGCAGCATTGCTGGAGAGAGAAACCGAGTTAACATTTCAGGTTTGTGACCTTTCATCAGAACTAGAAATGGTTAGATGTGAAACATATTTTAAGCAGAGGCAGTGAAAAAGATGGGAGTGGGGGAGGGGGATAGCAATCAAAAGTCTGATAGGGTGGAAGGCCAGAGAGATTAAATGACAAAAGATATGAGGCTGCAAGGCAAAAGGGGTGGCAATAGGTCTAGAGGAACTGCAAATGGCAATAACAATAACATTACCAGCAAAAGCAAGCAGTCTGTAAAAGTGAGCGCAGTGATTATCATGTGAAATTGGTGAACTGGACAGGTATAAAGTGTCTAATTGAAAGACGAGGCGTAGTCTCTTGAGCTACACTGGAACAGTGTCGGAGACTCGGATCAGAGCGGGAGTGGGAGTGGGATGAGAATTAGAAACAAAAACAGAATTACCTGGAAAAACTCAGCAGGTCTGGCAGCATCGGCGGAGAAGAGCAAAGTTGACGTCTTGAGTCCTCATGACCCTTCAACAGAATAGGTCACGAGGACTCGGAACGTCAACTTTGCTCTTCTCCGCCGATGCTGCCGGACTTGCTGAGTTTTTCCAGGTAATTCTGTTTTTGTTTTGGATTTCCAGCATCCGCAGTTTTTTTGTTTTTATGGGATGAGAATTAGAATGGGAAGTGGCTGGAATCTCAGGGTCACGCTTACAGAACAGAACACAGGTGTTCAGCGAAGCAATCACCCAAACTGCATTTGGCTCCCCCATGTAGAGGAGACTGTGAGCAGCGAATGCAGTATGCTAAATTGAGAGAGGAACACATTTTAATGAACAGACCATCGCAGATCAAAAGAGATTGAGGATTGCAGTCAGTGTGGGTTATAGAGCCAGTCTCATTTGCAAAGATAGTCTTATCATTGTGAAGCAAATTTGACTGACTGTGAAACCCCTCCTTAACAATGCAAAAGTAAATTGTCACAAGATTCCATATTTGAACAAGGCCACACTGGCTGCCAGGCTGTCACACATCTACCCCTGGTGAAAAATTAGTGGCTGTCTTAACTGCTGTTTGACAGGCTCTGTGGGACTAAGATAAATTATTTGACAACAGAATTACATTAAGGAAAAAAAATAAGCCCTAGCTAGAAAAGCAGCCTTGTGAGACATGGAAACAGCATTTTGGGGCTACTGTTAGCATCTGTTACTGTTAGGAACTGTGAAAACTGCAAACTCTGTTATAATCTTCCTGGAAGTGTACATATGGGCTGCAGTTACTGCAGTCATAGAAAACATTGAGCAGTGATTCTTCTCATTCACTTGGCCAATTGGTAGTTCTCTCGCCTTTGGGTCAGAAGGTTGCAGGTTCACGTCCTGCTCCATGATGTCAGTTTACTCTTCGAGGCCAATCCTTTCAACATTGAGAGTGCTGTCTTGTTAAGAGACATTTCCTTTGAATGCGGAACTCTCCTCTGGCTATAATATAACCTGTTTATGGTGGGAGAAGTGGGAAATGGAAGGTCCCCCAAAGGTGATATCAGAGGAACAAGGAATTATCCTGCTGCTTTGGCTAGTATCCAACCCACTAGTTGATCTGTCTGGTTCAGTGTCCACAGGATGTTGCTGCTACAGAGCAGTATTCAGCGCTGGGCAGGATAATCTCTTCAGTGGATCGGCCACACAATGGGGACTGCCACCCGCGATCGGACCCTGACCGTGATTCCACGGGGTGGGGGTGAGTGTCGAAGTCTGCACGTGCGCTGACAGCTACCCTAGGGCACAGAGCTGAAGACTTGATAAATGATACAAACATGTCCCCACATGTAACTCAGTCACATAAAGAGGGACATGTTTAAAATGAAGTGGAAACATTTTTTTTGGCTTTTTTTTAACTTACCGTTGGAAACCTCGTCCGGCCCATGGATGAGGTTTTGTACAAAATGCAAAGGCTGCCTGGCCTATTTGCCCACCCACCAACCATAAGGTTGGATGGACAGCAAAAAATGCAAATTAATTATTGTTGGCAGGCGCGCTGCTGACCCTGACGCGCGTCCGCTGACCGAAAGATCGCGAGAGTGCGCGATGAACTCGCCCGACGTCATTGTGCCTGATTTTACTCCTGATCGTGGCGGACGCACATCTGCCTGACGAATGTGAAATCCTGCCCGTGGTGTGTGGAGCTGTTGCAACAATATGATGTGGTGTTATACATGTGCAAAACTTACTTGTTGGCAAAAGGAACAATATTCAAATGGTAATTGGAAAAGTCCAAGGAAAATCAGGTGGATGTAAACAAGCTCACTGCACTATTCACAAAATAGTCAGACAGTTTCCCCCCACCAAGTGTCCTCGACCAATATTTACCCCTCAACCAACATCATGGATCTATGGAATCATAAAATGATACAGCACAGAAGGAGGCCATTCAGCTCATCATGCCTGTGCTGGTTCTTTGGTAGACTTATCCAGTTAGTTCCAATCCCTCTGCCACAAAGCCGTGCAATTTTTTTTTCTTTCAACTATTTATCCGATTTTTTTTTGTCATTCAGCCTGCTTCCCCCACCTTTTCTGTCAGCGCATTCCAGGTCACAACACCTCACTGTGTAAAAATAAAATCCCTGATGTTGCCTCTGGTTCCTTTGCCAACCCTTTAAACCTGTGTCCTTTAGTCACCAGCCCTCTCCTGCTATTGGAAGCAGTTTCTCATTAATTTACTCTATCAAAACTGTAGTATTGGGGTGTTTGGGACTGTAAGGTTTAATGTGGGACTGGGGAAACAGTACTGCCCACATTATGATGTAGGAGTCACATGGGAGCATTAGAATGTAGTGGTGAGTCTGGTAGAAGTCGGCATGAAGATAGCAGCTAGTCAGGACTGTATCCTGTACATATGTATAGTACTAATAAACAGTTATTATTAAACCATACAGGCCTCTAGACCTCTTCATGAGACAACATCACAACAAAAACCCTTCAGAGCTTTGAACACATTTATATGGTCGTTATCACATTGCTGTTGGTGGGAACTTGCTGTGTGAAAATTGGCTGCCGTGTTTTCTATATTACAAAAATGACTAAAGTACTTCATTGGCAGCAAAGCTCTTTGGGACGTCCTGATGTCATAAAAGGTGCTATGAAAATGCAAGCTCTGTCTTATCTTTCCTATGGTTGCAATGAATCTGATGAGTGTAACCTCAGTGAAGGGGGACCATGAGCTTTCATAATATTTTCTTGAGGCTTGGGCTATTGATTTCCAGTACAGAAGCAGAGGGAACTTTTATTGTGTGATCGTTGCAATTAAATCACTTCAGTGACAAATAAATATTGTTCTAACCCTAGTCACGCTGACCTTGAATAAGACAGTGAGAGACACACAATAGGGAAACACAAAAAGTAATGAGTTTTGAAACAGGACAACAACAACTTGAATTATAACAACATAAACTTACATTTATATAGCACATTTAACATAATAAAACATCCCAGAGCACTTCACTAGAGCATCACCAGTCCAAACACCGAGCCACAAATGGAGATATTTAGATAGGTGTTCAGAAGCTTGGTGTAAGAGTGTGGTTGACCCTTAAACGCCCTCTGAACGAGGGCAATTGGGGATGGGCAATAAATGTTGGCTGAGCCAACGACGCCCACATCCCATGAATGAATGAAAAAAGCCTGACCCCTCCTTATCTCTGTAATCCAGCCCTACAATCCTCCAAGATATCTAAACTCAGTTTATTATGCTTGTTTGACTATTCCCAATTTTAAACACTTCACAATTGGCAGGCACACCTTCAACTGCTCTGGAATTCTCTCTTCTCACCTCTGTCTCCTCCTTTGCGATGTTGCTTCAAACCTATTTCTTTCTTTTTATTATGTTAAATGTGCTATATAAATGTAAGGTCTGGAGTCACATGTGGGTCTGGAGTCACATGTAGGCCAGACCAGGTAAGGATGGCAGATTTCCTTCCCTAAATGATATTAGTGAACCAGTTGGGTTTTTATGACAATCGGCAATGGTTTCATGGTCATCATCAGACTTTTAATTTCAGATTTTTATTGGATTCAAATTCCACCATCTGCCATGGTGGGATTCGAACCCCGGTCCCCAGAATGTTACCCCTGGGCTTACGGATTACCGGTCCAGTGGCAATACCACTACGCGGAGGGATTTGTACATGAGGATGAGAATTTTTAAATTGAGATGTTGCTGGACCAGATAAGGGCGAATATCTTTTAAGGTTGGCCTCATCCTCCTTTTGTGTCACAGGCTGTTCAACTAGGAGGCACTGTGTAGACTCACAAATCCAGCCAACCACCCACCCCTTTCCTCGGAGCCCTGGAGTGCCAACATGCACTTTTACATAAAAACTGCGGATGCTGGAAATCCAAAACAAAAACAGAATTACCTGGAAAAACTCAGCAGGTCTGGCAGCATCGGCGGAGAAGAAAAGAGTTGACGTTTCGAGTCCTCATGACCCTTCGACAGACTTTTCTTCTCCGCCGATGCTGCCAGACCTGCTGAGTTTTTCCAGGTAATTCTGTTTTTGTTTTGGATTTCCAGCATCCGCAGTTTTTTTGTTTTTATCTCTGTGTTTAATTGACTGCCACTGCTCTTTGCCTACCTCCTTGAAGAAGTTCTGTTCTTTTCTGCGACAAGATTTCCGTACCTCTCTTTTGCCTTGCTCACCTTCATTGCTTTCCATTTCCCTCCTAAGTTCTGTCGAAGGGTCATGAGGACTCGAAACGTCAACTCTTTTCTTCTCCGCCGATGCTCCAGACCTGCTGAGTTTTTCCAGGTAATTCTGTTTTTGTTATGCACTTTTACATGTGTGTTGTAGCCTGGAGCTATGGATAGTGATAGTAGAGGCTCCAACTTTCTTTCCATCACATAGCTGACCAGGAATCTCTCTCACTCTTACCATCTGCCATAGGCATGTGTTGGAAAGCTTTGGAGGTTGATACTCAACTTTTTTGGTTGCGTTATGAAGGCACCTTGGCCATCAAGCCCTGGAGTGGGACTTATACCTGGAGTTTCTGGCTCAGAGGCAGGGACACTGCCTACTGCGCCACAAGAACATCTGGACCAGGACCTCTCCTTCAGGTACATTCCCTAAGAGGGCATTGGCAACCATGGACTCCCATTGGATTGGTCCATGATTATGTCTGGCAAATTACTGCAGTGGTTTGCCATAGCCTTGTGCAGTATGGCTAACCAGGAAACTCTCCCCTGCTCTTACTCCTGTAATCAGGACACGTTGGAAGGATTTACAGGCTGATAATCAACATATTCGGCCATTTTATGCATGCACCTTCCATGGCCATCAAGTCCTGAAGTGGGATTTGAACCTGAAGCTTCTTGCCCAGAGGTCAAATGCTATCACTGTGCCCAAAGGCCTGTTTCCTAGACCAGAACTAGAGGGGTCATAAATATAAGATAGACACTAATAAATCCAAAAAGGAATTCAGGAAAAACTTGTATATCCAGAGAGTGCTTAGAATGTGGAACTCACTACTGTATCATGGCAAATAGTATAGTTGCATTTAAGGGGAAGCTGGATAAACACATGAGGGAGAAAGAAATTGAAGGATATGTTAACAGTATATGGTGAAGCAGGGTAGGAGGAGGCTATGTGCAGCATAAACACCAACATGGACCTCATGGACTGAATGGCCTATTCCTGTGTGGTAAATACAAAATAATTTGATGCTCCATTCTTCTAAGTTCTTCTTACTGGTGATATAGACTTGTTTCTGTGCAGTTAATTCTATATAATTCACAAGCTCTAAAGCCTGGCTTGGGATCGCTCCCCAAGCCATGGGGGTTTGGTTGCTGGTACTGTCCTCTGGCTGTATGACTGCATGATTCAGCAGTATCTCTGATCAACACTCCACTGTCTCAATAGACACGGAAGTCTTGGATTAGGGGCCATCTCTATCCGCACAAATATGAGTTGTGGAGGTTCCCTTCAGTTCACTAACAATATTTTATTTAAACTCAAAACTCCAAGGTAACTAACCTGAACACAGTCCTAGCTGATGATAACCAATGATTATGGTGCATTTGCCAATCACCTGAGAGCTATGTTACCGGAAGGTGTGTGGTTCTTAAACAGACAGGATTGCATTCCATATCCTATTAAAAATTAGTTGCAAAATATTCTGAGGATTCAGATTCTACACATTTTTTTGACATACTGATTGTATGTCTTGACCCCCATGAAGTCTCTTTCGCCCATCACCTTTTTGCTTGCTGAAGTCAATGCCTCAATTTTAAAATTCTCATCCCTGTTTACATATCACTCCTCGGCTTCCTGTTCCTTTCTCTGTAACCTCCTCTGCGTTGCTCCAATTCTGGCCTCTTGTGCATCGCTAGTTTTAATCGCTTCACCATTTGGTGGCTGTCCTTTAGCTGCCATGGCTTGAGGCTCAGGAATTCCCCAAAACCTGTCTCTCCATCCCTCTCTCTCTCTCTTTCTCTCTCCTTTAGCACGGTCTTTAAAATCTACCCCTTTGACCAAGCTTTTGGTCATCTGCCCTAATATCTCTTCATGTGGCTCCGTGTCAAAAATTTTGATTGATAACGCTTCTGTGAAGCACCCAGGACATTTTGCTCCATTGAAGATGCTTTATAAGTGCAAGTTGTTGTTGTGAATAAAATCACACAGGAGATGACACCAGGGCTGGCCTTTGCTCTTTAAACTGAGAAACCTATGTGCAGGATACAGATTTATAATACAGAACATCTCTAATTTGTTCAAGTAATAAGGACATAGGGGCAGAAGGAGGCCATTTCACCTCTTGGGCCTGTTCTGCTATTCAGTTGAATCATGCTTGATCTGTATCTCAACTTCATTTTTCCATCTTTGCTCCTTAACACATGATAACTTTACCCAACAAAAATCTATTAACCTCGGTCTTGAAAATTTCAACAGATTGCCCGCATCAATATCCTCTGTGGGGGGAGGGAGAGAGTTCCAGATTTCCACTGCCCTTTGTGTGGAGAAGTGTTTTCTGGCATCACCCCTGAACGGCCTGGCATGAATTTTAAGGTTCCCCTCCCCCCTACCGCCAGGCTTTCTGGAGTCCTCCCATCCGGAAAACTAGTTTCTCTGTATCTGCCCTTACAAATCCTGTAATCATCTTAACTGTGTCCCCTTGCCCTCCCACCAATTAGATCGCCACTTTAGTCTTCCATACTCAAGGGAGTACAAGCCTAATCAATGCAACTTTGTAATTTAACCCTTTCAACGCTGGGTTTCAGTCTGATGAATCTATGCTGCAACCCCTCTAAGACATTACGTCTAGTCCTAGCAGTCACTCAGTCAGAACAATGGGATAAGATGCAAAGGATGTAATTTGCCTAATTTGAAAATGATAATCAAACTTTAGCCTGATTCGGGTGACCCTTGCCACCCCCACCTCCCCCCAATTCCGTTCCAGGAAAGGTGCAGGGTGGGTGGATATGTGGAGGATCTGTTCAGGCTGAAATCCCAGTGAATTCTCGCAGGTAAACTATCCGACCCGCTCCATAAGAGCACATCCAGCAGCACATCTTTCACAAAGAGCAGAATGCGGCGAATGCTGGAAATCCAAAATGAAAACAGGAAATGCTGCAGCCACTCAGCAGGTCAGGCAGCACCTGTGGAGGGAGAAAGAGTTCAAATGTTTCAGATCAAATACTTTTCATCAGAGTTCTATTACATTTGTTTGAAGACACATAACGCCATGATGTAAAAACCCCACAGCTGAGATCATTGTGCTGAAAGTGAGGCAAGGCCAAATGCAGCTTTCCTCTTGACCGCTAATTTAATTTTACCAAAAAACAGGTTTTCATGAAAGCAAAGGTCCTTCAATTTTTACTTCGCTTTTTTCAAAGGACCTCCTCGGTATGAAATGTGGAAAGGGCTCAAACTCCCTCTTGCCGGTTTGATTGGAAACAGAACCAAGCCTTTTGAACACCTCCGACCTGTTCCATTGTCTGTGGTTGTTCAACTGCCTGATATCCTCAAAGTGGAACACAGCAGTGCGAGAGAAACCCACTTCCATATTTAATTGTGGGTTTGTAATCTCTACTGAGGTGCAGAAACACAGGGCATGAAGAGAGCTCTCAAAGACTTGCTACGCAGAGACAAGAGTATTGAAAAAGATCTGCAGATAAACAGATGCTATGTGACAGTCAGCAGTCAGATAATATCTCCATTACCGTCTGGGCTGGATTGTCACGAGTGGATTGTGGTCACTCTCACACACTCTGCTCACAAGCCCTCATGTTTAGCACCCTCATTATTGGCAGCAACTGCGCAAAAATAACTCATTCGCGTAACAAGTTTCGATTTTGTGATAACTTGTTAGGCTAAACCTTTATAAGTCACCACACTTGGGCACAAAGTCAAGGCTGATACTCCAATGCAGTACAGAGGGAGCGCTGCACTGTCAGTAGAGATGTTAAACTGAAGCCCTGTCTGCCCACTCAGGTGGATGTAAAACATCCCACCATCTATTTAAAGAAGAGCAGGTGAACTCTTCCCAGAGTCCTGGCCAATATTTATCCCTCAACCAATAACACTTAAAAAACAGATTGTCTGGTCATTATCATATTGCTGTTCTGGGAGATTGCTGTTAGTGGTTTGGCTGTTGCGATTGCTACAGTACAACAGTGACTACACTTCAGACAAAGTACTCATTGTCTGTGAAGCACTTTGGGACATCCTGAGATCCCAAAAGGTACTATATAAATGTAATTCTTTCTTCATTGTGTTTACCGAATACGCGATCACCGGGTGCCAAATAGACGACCCAAAAAGAGCTTTGTTACATTCTAAGCTTTGACCAGAGAGAATCAACCATCCCGTGGAAAAAAAAAACAAAAAATAAAACAGAACAAAAAGTCTTTGAAGGCAGCAGCACTAAGGGAACAAAAGCTTTGTCCCAGGCCTAATTTTTTATGCCTGGACTAAATGGCTTGTGTAAATCAGAGTCATTTTGCTCCTGTCTACTTTAAACATTCACTTTCTCTTGCTATAGTGAGATCAAATGGTGGGATGAAAAGAATCCCTTTCCAGAATGAATGTAATTAAGAAACAAAGGATGCATAATTTGAAACTTATAAGACTGCTTTCATGTTTTTGGGTTAGTAGTTCAAAAGGAAAGCATTCCAACAAACAATGAAGTCTAGTGTTTGACAGAAGGGGTTGGATGGCTTCCAAAGCATTGGAATAGTCGTTCCTTGGCTGTAATGAATGCGGATAGAATGAATGGGTGTAGCTACGGAGAAACCGTCACTATTCCCGCCCCCCCCCACCCCCCCCCACCGTCCACCCATCCCCTCTCCTCCCCCCCACCCCCACCACCTCCCCACCTCAGTGTCACCAACAACCATTGGGCCCTGGCACCAAACTGCTCAGTCACGCAATTTTTTTTGTGTGTGTGAGCAATGAAGCTAATTAGCACCATAACAATCTGCTTCAGCAGCATCAATGGTTAACCCCCGCACTCTGTCACCACCCCGTTGTGACCTTCAAACTTCAGGCTGCTGGTTGCCAAGGATGAGCAGTTTGACCGCATTAGGCGGGGTGGGTGTGGGGTACGGGTTGCCAACTCTGCAGGATTGTCCCGAAGTCTCAGGTTATTACGGACTGATCACTCTGGACACTGCACCCTGGAGCAAAGCAGGAGGAGAATCATTGAGGGCAATTAGAAAAATTGCATTTTATCCCCCCATTTCCTTTGCATGGTTTTTTTTTTCTTTGGTGATGAAACATATTGGAAACGGAGGAAAAAAAACCTGCTGTTAAACTGGGTGGGCGATTGGAGATGGGAAGCCATTTGGCAAAAGATCCAGGAATATGTCCAAGTAGAGTTGACAAATCCTAGAGGATGGCCGTGCATTGAGCTGAGCTGTTCAGGGCCTAAAGGGTTAAAATATGAGGACTAGTTGTGTAAACGTGGTTTGTTTCTCTTCAGTGTCATGGTGACAGTGCCTTCAGTTACCTGGGCACCGATCTCTGAAATTTCCCCCACAAATCCCCCCAAATCTCTCACTCTCTCCTCCTCTTAAGATGCTTCTTAAACCCTTTCGGTCATCTGTCTCAAAACCTCTGTATGAGTTTCAGCGTCGGAGTTTGTCCGAGAGTGCTGATTTGAAGCACCCTGGGGCTGGTTAACTAGGTCAAAAGATGCCATATCAATTCATGTTGTTGTTGTAAGGCTGCTCTGGAGGAATGGACTAGGATGGGCTGAACGAGCTCACCTTGCATGACGTCCATGGCGGTACCTAAACACAGTGATGGGATCTTACCCAGCAGATTAGAAACAGACACTCTGGGTGGAACTTTTGGTTTCGTGGGCAAGCGCCCAAACCGCACGGGAGTGAAATAGTTCGCGGTGTCCTGGGGCGAGTGTCCTGACCTCATCGCCCACTCTCGCGATCCATCGGTCAGCAGGTGCGGGCGAGAGGCAGCAGCACCCCCCCGACAATTAAGAGGCCTGTGGAGGCCCTTAAACGAGTAATTAATTTGTACTTTTCGCTGCCCGCTCAGCGGTTGGGGTTGGCGGGCGGGTGAATAGGCCAGGCGGCCTTTGCACTTTTTGACGAAGCCTCATCCACGGTCGGGATGTGGTTTCCAGCGGTTGCTAAAGAAAATTCAAATCTGTCACAGATGTAATCCAGGCAGAATACACATTTCCCATTTTGGCTTAGCAGTTGAGGTTCGACAATTTTGGCCTCAGTACCTTTAAGCCAGTGGGGGTGAAGGGAGCGTGGGGTAATCAGGCAATTAGCCAGGGAACCCATTCTGGATCACTGTCCGATGGCCAGCTGCTGAAGGGTCCATAGCTGTGGGGGTTGTGATGCCTTCCACAGTTAAACAGCCTGCCAGCACTGGCACATGAGGGGTGGCCCACCTGGTTGAGCTGGGGCTAACTGGCCATCTGTGCAGCTTTGCGGTGGTTATTTAGTGGTGAACGACTCATGTTTTGTTTGGATTCAGTGCTTCTCTGATGTCCATTCAACACGTTTTGTTTGCAGTGGGAGTTTTGCACAGCCCATCATCCCCCCTGTGATTGAATCATCCCTGGGACCGCAAAACCTAGGCAGCGGGACTTTTAAAATCAGCCCTAACCCTTTGTTTGCTGGAGCTGACTGACATTTGGACAAAGCTGCACAGATGGCCAGTTAGCCCCAGCTCAACCAGGTGGGCCACCCCTCATGTGCCAGTGCTGGCAGGCTGTTTAACTGTGGAAGGCATCACAACCCCCAAAGCTATGGACCCTTCAGCAGCTGGCCATTGGATAGTGATCCAGAATGGATTCCCTGGCTAATTGCCTGATTACCCCAAGCTCCCTTCACCCTCACTGGCTTAAAGGTACTGAGGCCAAATTGTAGAACCTCAACTGCTAAGCCTGGCTAAGATCGACTAGCCAATTACGGTCAGGAGTTGGAACCATCCTCATCTCCTTTGACTTAATTCTACAGTGGGTGTACATCACTAATTCATTGAGCCACTGCAGGAGCAGCTATTTTGCCTCTTTCTTTGAGTGCAGAAGATCCCAGGTCTGCACTGGGTGGTGGTCTTGTAATCGACTGCAGTGGACCTGAACTGAGCGGGGTGGGCTGAGTGGTGGGCTGGGGGGTTTGAGTGGGGGGGGGGGTGGGGGGGGGGGTGCGGTTGGTGAGGGGGATGGAGTGAGGAGATTGCCCAAAGCTTGCTTCCTCTCCATTAGATCGCAGATCAGTAACAACAACCATTTGCATTCACATAGCGCCGTTAGTGAATTAAAACATCAGCTTCCCAAGAGCATTAGCAAACAGAATTTGACACCGAGCCATGTGAGAAGATATTAGGACAGGTGATCTGAAACTAGGCTAAAGAGGTAGGTTTTAAGGAGCATCTTAAAGAAGGAGAGAGCGGCAGACAGGTTTAGGGAGGGAATTACAGAGCTTGGGGCCCAGGCAGCTGAAAGCACAGTCACCAGTGGTGGAGCAATGGAAGGCAGGCCTGCTGCTCTGTTCCTGTAAGAGATCTGGGAGTTTAAGAAGAATCAGCTCTGAGCGCATCCAAATATTGCAGAGCAGCAATCATCAAAACCCACAGGATGTTGAACTAGGTAGAATCCAAGCCAAAGGAGGAGCTGAGCCCATGATGGAGTGCTCCAGGTAAGTTGCACTTTGAATAACACTTCAAGCAGAGAGACTTTCAAGTGTTGGAGTCATTACAGAGAGGGGCCATGAATCTAATCATCAGAGTCAGGGCTCTGAGTGATGAAGAAATACAAGGTTGATTTAAACTTTTTAGTCTGGTAATTTTATCAGATATAGAAAAGCTAACCTAGATTATTATCGTTAATTAAACAGCAGGTTTAGAACTAGGTTCAAAGTAAAGAAGGGTAATTTTAGAACTGAAATCAGGAAATGTCTCTTTACACAGAGTCAGCACCATGTGAATAAAGTTCAGAGAGAGAGAGTAGAGAGAGAGAAAGCAGTGAAGCTGACAACCCTGGAATTATGTAAGGAATAATTAAAACAAAGATGGGTAGGAAAGTAAATTGTGAGGGGGATGTAAGGAGGCTACAAAGGGACATAGTTAGGTTACGCGAGTGGGCAAAGACCTGCCAAATGGAGTATAATGTGGGCAAATGTGAAATTGTCCATTTTGGCAGGAAGAGATGGTGAGAGATTGCAAAGCTCTGAGATGCAGAGGGATCTGGGTGTCCTAGTGCATGAATCACAAAAGGTTAGTATGCACGTACAGCAAGTAATTAGGAAAGCTAATAGAATGTTATCATTTATTGCGAGGAGAATTGAGTACAAAGGTAGGGATGTTGTGCTTCAGTTGTACAGGGGACTGGTGAGACCACATCTGGAGTCCTGTATACAGCATTGGTCTACTTATTTAAAGAAAGATGTAAATACGTTAGAAGCAGTTTAGAGAACTTAGACTATTACCAGGAATGGGCAGGCTCTCCTATGAGGAAACGCTGGACAGGTTAGGCTTGTACCCACTGGAGTTTAGAAGAGTAAGAGATGACTTGATCAAAACTTTTAAGATCCTGAGGAGTCTTGACAGGGTGGATGTGGAGAGGATGTTTCCTCTTGTGGGAGAACCTAGAACTAGGGGTCACTGTTTAAAAATAAGGGGTCGCTCATTTAGGACAGAGAAAGGGAGAAATTTTTTCTCTCAGTGGGCAGTGAGTCTTTGGAACTCTCTTCCTCAAAATGCAGTGGAAGCAGAGTCTTTGAATATTTTTAAGCCAGAGCGAGATAGATTCTTGATTAACGAGGGGAGCGAAAGGTTGTTGGGGGTAGGAAGGAGGTTACAACTAGATCAGCCATGATCTTATTGAATGGTAGAGCAGACTTGAAGGGCCGAGTGGCTTGCTCCTGCTCCTAGTTCATCTGTTCGTAAATGCTACAAAGGGAGGAATGCTAGCAGCTCTCTGGATGGATGAATTAAGATGGGCTGAATGGCCTTCCTCATCTATCATTATCTTGTAATCTTGTGTGTAGAGGTATCAGGATCGGGTTGGACTGCACTGCACTTCATGGTCAAATATCTTGCTGACACTATTTTTTTTTCATTCATGGGATGTGGGCATCGCTGGCTAGGCCAGCATTTATTGCCCATCCCTAATTGCCCTTGAGAAGGTGAACTGCCTTCTTGAACCGCTGCAGTCCTTGCTACTTATAAAAAGGACTTGCATTTATATAGCAAATTCAGAAGCATCAGATGCTTCAGAGAACTTAACAGAAGTCACTGTTGTGATGTAGGAAATGCAGCCACCAATTTTGCACAGCAAGCTGCCATGAACAACAATGTGATAACTGTTCCTCTGTGATGTTGACTGATGGATAGCCTCCCTCCTTGCTTTTCTTCAAAATAATGCGATGGATCTTTTGCATCCAGCTGGAGACTTGATGTATTTCTAATCTGCAAACACTTCCCCCCATGCTGCACTGCAGCATCAACCTTGATTTTTGTGTGTCCTGGAGTGGGACTTGAACCTGGAAACTTGTGACTCAGAGATGGGAGCGCTAGCAACTGAGACCCGGCTGTGGATTCTTGCACTCAGACATAAACAATAGGCACCTTGGCAAAGTGACAGAGAGTGCCAAGGTGTTTGGAATTGTATAACAGCAGGAGTCAGTCGTGCCTTCAGGGAAGAATGATCTAACTGATGTTTTTAAGATAATTAAAAGATTTGATCCCTCTGGTGGTGCTGGGGTGACTCCCGGGCCAGGGGGCCAGAATATTAAAAAGTTAGAGCGAGGCTGTTCAGGGGTGATGTCAGGAAGCACTTCCTGATGCAAAGGATAGCGGGAACCTGCAACTCATTCCCCAAAAAGCTGGAGGTTGGGGGATAAATCGAAAATCTTAAAACAGATTGATAGATTTTTGTTAGGCAAGGGTATTAAAAAATAATTGAACCAAAGAAGGTAGCCAGTATTAAGATACAAGACCAACTGCAACTAATTGAATGGCGGAACAGACTTGAGGGGCTGAATGGTCTCCTCCTATTCCTATGTTCCTAAGGAAAAGCTGGGAAAATGTAACATAAAAAAACTGGTTTTACATGAGAGCTGAGTATAATACTGGTGGGTGCAAAGTACTGCACACTAAGCCCTGTTGACAGTTCTCAGTGCTTTGAACGATTGTTTAATTACAACTGCGTTGTTGTAATGAGAAACTCGCTTTGATCAGTTTAAACGCTCCCGAATGCTTTTTCTCTTTCCCATCGACAGCACTAAGTAGGAGTTAACAGCTCTCACTTCCTGCAACAAGTACCAACACAGGGATGTAGCAAAGCCCACAGCACCCTGTGTTCCCTGAGTGGAATGGAGCTGTGGAGGTCACCAGCAGTAGCTGTCCTCCCACATAATGGAGCCTGTGAGGTGCTGAGACAATGGACTGACTCTCTGATTGTGCCCTCGGACCTACAGTTACTGCACACAGTCCACCTCCTGACTGATTCAACAAAGTGCAAGTACACTCGCTTGTTTTCTCCCCATTACGTCCTGCAATGAAAAGATTTTTGTTTGTAAACAGTGGGATTGATGGCACCCTTAAATTCATCACATACACTGGGAGAACAAGGGTGAGGGAGAGGAACATATTAACAACATATAGAAACAGGAGGAGCCCATTCAGCCCCTCCAATCTGTTCTACCATTCCATTAGATCATGGCTGATCTGTACATTAACTCCATTTACTCGCTAAGATAAAAGCAAAATGCTGCAGATGCCGTAAATCTGAAATAAAAACAGAAAATGCTGGGGAAATTCAGCAGGTTTGGCAGCATCTGCGAAGAGAGAAACAGAGTTAACGTTTCAAATCTGTATGACGCTCCTTCAGAGCTAAAGAGAAGAGATGGATGTTTAAGATGTGGTGGAGCAGGTGGAGCAAAATAGGTCTGGGATAAATGGGAACTCAGGAGAGATTGACAAAGATGTCTTGGACACAGGACAAAGGGAGCCTTAATGGCGGTGTTAAAGACTAAAGAAGGTGCTGATAGTGGCATAAAGGCAAGATAGCAGAATGTGTTAATAGCAGAACAAGGGTCAGCACTCTGTGATAGCACAACATAGGAACAAGTGTCAGGTGATCTGGTCGGCGGTTTGGTGGGGAGAGGGATTTTACTCCATTTACTCACTTTGGTTTCATATCCCTTTACATCCCTGCCTATCAAAAATCTATCAAGTCAGGAGGGTGAGTGCGGAAGTCAGCACATGCAGGCAGGGAGCTCTCTCAGCGAAAGCTCCCTGAAGGCACGGAGCTGCCTCAGGGAGCTGAAGATTTTTAACATTAAAAACAAACAATTGAAAAACAAGGAAAACATGTCCCCGCTCACCTGACCCTGTGCCATGAGCGGGGACATGTTAAAAATGAGTTTTGAAAGTTTTTATTTCTTTTTAAATCGCTGGTTGAAATCTCATCCCGCCCGTGGATGAGCGTCCTGCAAAAAATGCAAAGGCCTCTTGGCCTATTCGCCCACCCACCAACTGTAAAGTTGGACAGGCAAGGAAATATTCAATGTAATTAATTAATTAATGGGCTTAACAGCCCTCTTAATTGTCGGCGGGCGCGCTGCCCACTCCCACGCATCCCCACCAACCGAAATATCGCGCGAGTGCACGACGACATTGGGACACTCGCCCGATATCATTGTGCATTATTCTCCTCCCATTTGGATTGGGTGCGCGCCCACCTAACGAGGGAAAAGTTCTGCCCAGGGGATATCTGGGACACTGGGTTGAGTGGGAGGAGAGCTGTGAGACCAAACAAATCAACAAGCTCTCTCAATGAAGGGAAGCTCTGCCTGAATAGGGGATAGCTGGGACACAGGGTTGAGTGGGAGGAGAGTTGTGAGACTGAACAAGTCAATAAACTCTCAATAAAGAAAAGCTCTGTAACCCTCTACTGCCTTGTATCTTTTTACACAGTATTTGGTATTACTGATCCAAGAACTCCCTAATTACAGTCATGTATTAGATCTAACATTGGATTTCTGGTGAAAGGTGAGATCTAAAATGTTCCTGTGGCTTTCTGCTGCCAGCTGTAGTTCAATGGACGGCCCTATTACCTCCAAGACAGAAAGCTGTGGGTTCAAGTCCTACACCAGCCATTGGGGAATAAACTCTGTGCTGGCACTCCAGTGTAGCACTAAGGAAGTGCTACACTGTCTGAGGTGCTGTCTTTTAGATGGGCTTTTAAACTGATGCCTCATCTGGCCCCTCAATTGGATACAAAAGACCTCATAGCATTGCTTTGTAGCAGATCAGCAGAGTTCTGTCTGATGTCCTGGCCAATATTCATCCCTCAATCAACATCACAAAAACAAAATAGATTATCTGTTTGTGGGGCCTTGCTCTGCATAAATTGGCTCCTGTGTTTCCGACACTTCAGAAATACTTTATATAAATTATAGCTTAATTTTAAAATTCTCATCCTTGTTTTAAAATCCGTCCATAGCCTCGCCCCCTCACTATCTGTATAATCTCCTCCAGCCCTACAACCCCCTGAGATCTCTGCACTCCTCCAATTCCGGCCAGTGAGTATCCCCAATTTTAATTGCTCCACCATTGGTGACCATACCTTCAGTTTCCTAGGCCCTCCGCTCTGGGAATCTCTCCCTAGCCCTTTCTACCTCTCTCTCCCCTATAAGATGCTCTTAACTCCACTTGGACAAAGCTTTTGGCCATCTGAGCTATTACCTCCTTATCTGGGGGGAGGGGTGAGGGTAGTGGGTGGGGTGGGGGGTGGGTGGGGTTCAATGTCATATTTCATTTTATAATGCCTTTGTGAACCACCTTGGTACATTACATTACAGGTGCTATATAAATACAAGTTATTGTTATTGTTCTGGTAAAGCACTTTGGGACATACTAAAGCTTTGAAGCTTTATCGATGGAAATGCTTTCTCTCGGAGGCTGACTGACCTGTAAACTCCTGGGGTTCTAACACTCACAATCTTCTCTTGCAGTCTTTGTACTTGTGTCTGTGAATCTGACTGTGCTGTAGCAGGGTGGATTCTGTTCTAGTTCCTTTGCCAGCCCTCTCCCTCAATCCTACTGAAACAACAAACGTTTGCATTATTTAACGTCGTACCACTCTTCTCAAAAAAAAAGCAATTCAAAAATTTTACAATTAATGGTTTTGAAGTGCAGTGATTTTTTTGCTGTGTAGGCAAAGGCAGCAGCCATTCTACCCACTACCACAATCCCATAAACATCAGTGGGATGAATTGGGCATCTGGTTTCCTGGTGCTGTGGGTTGAGGGAGAAATTGCCTGGCACTAGGGAGAGGTGGTGGCATAGTGGTATTGTCACTGGGCTGGTATTCCAGAGATCCAGGCTAATGCTTTGGGGACCTGGGTTTGAATCCCACCATGGCAGATGTATTCAATTAAAATCTGGGGCGAATTAGAAGTCTGACGATGACCATAAAACTATTGCCTATCGGCGTAAAAGCCCACCTGGTTCACTAATGCCCTTTAGGGAAGGAAATCTGCTGTCCTTACCTGGTCCAGCCTACATGTGACTCCAGACAATGTGTTTGACTCTCAAATACCCTCTGAACAAGAGAAATTAGGGATGGGCAATAAATGTTGTCCCAGCCGGTGATGCCTGCATCCCATGAATGAATAAAAAAACTTTGGGAGAACTCCCAATATGGGATCCTCGGCTGGAACAGGTAGAGAGGGGCCTTTCTTACATGTCTCCTCCAAAGGTTGGCATCTCCAATGCCGTGGTGAATCAGTAGCATTCCCCTGACTCAGAACAAGAGTTCTTGTCTGCTGAGCCAACTTCCCACCTCGCCTTCACCCACCTGTGTTTTCAAGAAATGTGGATCTGCAAGGCTGCCTCATATTTGAGCAGCAAAGAATCATAAGATAGAAATTCATTAAAATTAAAGCAAATGAATTGTCAGCTGTGGCCCAGTTGGCAGTACTTTTGCTTCTGACTTACAAAGTTCTGGGTGGTCCCACTCCTGGACTTGAGCACAAATGTCAAGGTTGGTGCTGAGGGAGTGCTGCACTGGTGGAGGTGCTGTCTTTCAGAGGGGATGGTAGACAGAGGCATCTGCCCTCTCAGGTGAATGTAAAATACTCCAAGGCAGTATTTGAAGAAGAGCAGGGGAGTTCTTGTCAGTGTCCTGGCCAATATCTATCCCTCAGTCAACATCACACAAAAAAACCTCACAAACTGATTGTTACCAAATTGCTGTTTGTGAGATCTTGCTGTGCACAGAGTTGCTGATGTGTTGCTTACAGTGTCTAAACTGCAAAAGTGCCTAATTGGCTGTAAAGTGCCTTGAGACATCTGGCGGTTGTGAAAGGCACTATATAAATGTAAGTTTTTTTTAAAAGAAAAGCAACCTCCCATGTTCCTCAGAGACAGTTTCTGCTCCAGAGCCTCTCTGCCTGTTTCACTTTAGCTGTGAACAGTTTGCTTGATGCTGCTCAGGAACTCTACACTCCACCCCTACTGGAGCTGTTGGAGTCACAGCCTGACACCAGTAGTCAACGTGATAATTGCTTTTAACATGTTCATTCACTTTTCTGAAGAACTTTCTGTTCCTTTCCTTCACTCAAATCAAGCAAAGTACAAACAATTCTCACTCTCTGTGTGTCTGTTTCCTTTTATTGAAATCACACTTGTCAGCTGAATCTGAAATACAGACACCAGGAGCAGTCACTCCTGAGACTGGTATTATGTTATTGAGTTCTGATTTTCTCCTGATAGGTTGCTGACTCTTACTGGGGTTCGGTCCCATGGGTTTCCCCTGCCTTTCTGGAGTCAAACGCAGTTGGCTATTTGTCCAGGAATTGTAGCCAACTGTGGCCACATGAACTCGCCTGAGTCATCTGCATCAATGGTGTTAAACCAGCCCCGATTCTGGGGGCCGGGTAGATGGTGAACTCATGGAAGAGCAATTGACAACTCTGCTATCAGAATAAGGGAATTGGCAGGTAGCGAGCATGTCCTGCATATCTCCTTCCTGTGAGCCTAGTGCATCCAGAGAGACCGGCTCTAAGTATAAGACTGGGAGGACACCACAGGGAGGTAGCTTACTTGGAGCAGATAGTAAGAAGGAACCTGCGTTGATATAATATCAGACTGATATAGTGTCATGCTGTCAGACCTGCTGAGTTTTCACAGCATTTTCTGTTTCTATTTCAGATCTCCAGCATCTGCAGTATTTTGCTTTTATATTATTGCATTGACATAGCACCGGTCACAGCCACAGGTCAGCCCCCATAAGCATTTTACATCCAACAAATTACAAGATGGAGTGATAACCCAGATATAAAAGCTTCCAAATGTGAGTCTTGGCAGTGAATATGGGCAAGCTATTCCACTGTGGAGGCATCACAATAGAACCTGATTATTGCCTTCACAAACACACACAGCCATTTTCCAACAGGAAACATTGGTCAGCAGCCAGGAGCAGCAAACCTGGCAGATTCACTCTTCTTTGCTTTAAAGGCACTGAGCCCAATTGTATTTCTATCCCAGCTGAGATCATTTAACTCAGCCTAGACTAGAGATTGAACCCTAGGACCTTGTATAAATATATTAGAGAGGAACTGGCCAGCTTTTGAAATATCACAAGAATACATCGAGTCCAGGAAGGCTAATCCACCCATTGAGCTCATTGTTCCTCTGGGATGCACAATCTTTCCCATATCAAGTTGCCAACTTTGCTTGGACGTATTCCTGGAGGTTTCATCACATGACCTTCTCCCCCCCACCACCCCCCCCACCCCCCAACCACTCCGCCCCCACACTCATTCCATTGGTTGCCCAACAAATGCATCCTCACAACATCAACCTTCCCATGGCCAATTGGAAACTGAAAACATTACCCGGCTGGATATTCCTTGGCTTATCAGTAACATCCTTGTCTTTTCTCATGGCCGACATTCTTATAATTACCAAACAAAGGTATCCAAATAGTTTCTAAAACACATTTTTTATTAGCTCTCTGATTTTCCTTCTGTTTTTGTTTTGCTTGCTGCGATGTCCTGGAGATTAATCTTTAACCCCGGTAGACCAGGCCAATCATAAAATAGAGAATGATACACACTGGAGGCCATTCGGCCCATCGTGCTTGTGCCAGTTCTTAGAAGGATTATCCAATTAGCCCCATTTCCCCATCCTTTCCCCACAGCCCTTCCAAAGTTCCCCTTTCAAGTATTCAAGCAATTCCCTTTAGAAAGGTTACCACTGAATCTGCTTCCCCAGCCCCATCAGGCAGTGCATTCCATATCACAACAACTCACTGCGGGAAAAAAATGTTTTACCGTCTCCCCCTTCGGCTTCATTTTGCCAATTACCTTAAACCCTGGAGGGGTTGCAACCCTACTCCCACCACAGCATCCAACTCCCTTGTGAATGACTCCAGGGAATTTATTTCCACTACACTATCTAAAAGATCACTCTAGTCAATGATGTTGATACTGCAGTGCTTGTTAACTGTGAAGGGGGCTCTTACACGCAGGGTGTGTAGTCATTGCAATCACAGCACAAACATGCTGGGGAAAAAAAAACGAACTGTTAATTAGGCTTTTCAAAAGCAAACACTGGAACATAACAGGGCTAGGCAGATAGTGCATCATGGCACAATAGCTCCAGCTGGTAAAAGGACTATGAACATCCATAATTAGAAGGAAACATGTTTGAAAGTGGCAAGGTAATTAACATGCAGATATCCACCCATCCAAAACAGGTGGGAATCAGTCTCTTCAGGAAATCTGCTGTAAAGTTTTACAGATACTCGGATAACATGAGGGAGAGGAGAGAAGTAAAGGGTAAGAGACAATAGACCATCCCCAGTCACCTGAGTATTAATAACATATTCATGCAGTGGAACCGCCGTTAACACGTTGTTTAATATTGATAAGGGGATGTGTGCCCACCCCACAATCTGCCACACTATACGCCTGTTTCTTATCCGGCTCAGAGTTCACCGTACTGACTACATTAGGCACAACAATTTGCATTTAAATAGCACCTTTAACATAGTAAAGCATCCAAAGGCACTTCACGGGAACACTAAAATTTGACATCAAGGCACATAAGGAGATATTAGGACAGGTAGTCAAAAGCTTGACCCAAGCTTTAGTTTTTGATGAGAACCTTAAAGGAGGAGAGAATTAGCGAGGCTTAGGGAGGGAATTCCAGTGCTTAGGACCCAGGTAGCTAAAGGTACGGTCCTTAATGGTGGAGCAATTAAATTTGGGGGCGCGCCAAGAGGTCAGAGTTGGAGGAAGACAGAGATCCAGGAAGGTTGTAGGACTGGAGGAGGTTTCAGAGGTGTGAGATATGGAGAAACATTAAGCAGAACAGCATTAGGCTGTGCAGTGGAATATTGGCGTTCTGTGTTTGCATGTGGATTCAGGCTCATGATTCATTCATATCAATTGTCTTTGGAATTTCATTGGAGGATGGGATTTGATATTTAAAATAATGAGGGGGTGGGTCTAGACAGGGTAGATAGGGAGAAGCTTTTCCTATTGACACAAAGGTCAAAAACCAGTGGACTCCGACTTAAGGTGATTAGCAAAAAAAGCAAAACCGATATGAGGAAGATGTTTTTTACGCAGCGAATGGTTAGGGTCCAGAAGGCACTGCCTGCGATTGTGGCAACTGAATAGTTACTTGAGGAGAAAGTATTTGCAGGGCTACTGGGAAAGGGTAGAGGAGTGGGACTAGCTTTTTATTATCCATTCACAGGACATGAGCATCACTGGCTAGGCCAGCATTTATTTATTGCCCATCCCTAATCACATATAGGCCAGACCAAGTAACAACAGCAGAAGGCCAATTGACAATGGTTTTATGGTCATCATTAGACTTTTAATTCCAGATTTGTTTTTGTTGAATTCAAGTTGCACCAGCTGCCATGGTGAGATTTGATCCCCAGTCCCACCAGAGCATTACCCTGGGTCTCTGGTTACTTGTCTAGTGACAATACCACTAGGCCACTGCCTAACATCTAGCTGATTTGCTCTTGCAGAGAGCTGGCATGGACACGATGGGCTGAATGGCCTCTTCTGCACTCTGTGATTCTGTGAAGTTCTTTCTCTTTATTGGGAGTGAAGGCTGGCTTGGGTTGACAGCCGGTACTGCCATATAACAGTTGCCAACACTCTAAGGTCTAGGCTTACCCATGAAATAAGACCATTTGAGCAAGACAGTGAGAGGGGAGCCATAGCCCAGTGTCAGCCGACACCCTCAGGAGAGAATCAGAGAACAGTAAAATGTTACCATTTCCCTCTCCTGAAAAGAAGAAATCTTGAAACAATTAGAATGACAATGCTACCATCTGAACAGCCTTGTGTGGGATTGTTCTAACAGCTGTGATGGTCAGTTGTTTTTGTAGAGTAAACCAGGATCTCGAGCTGATCTCATTAATCTGAGCATCTGCCATAAATCTGAACCAGTAGCCTCAGCACGTGACAGTGAGTGATGTCTCTCTCCTGCACAGCATTGTACAACAGGAGAAGAATTGCTTATTATGAAAAGCAAACAGATTTAGTTCTTGTACTGCTAAACATCTATTATATGAAGCCTGTTTATAAAAAATCAGGCCGATATCCTGTGGTGCTACTATTTTAAAAAAAAACATTCATGGTGCCAGGGCATTGCTGGCATTTATTGCCTATACCTAATTGCCCTTGAGAAGATGGTGATGAGCTGCCTTCTTGAACCACTGCAGTCCATGTGGTGTAGGTACACCCACAGTGCTATTAGGGAGGGAGTTCCAGGATCTTGACCCAGTGACAGTGAAGGAACGGCCGATATATTTCCAAATCAGGGTGGTGAGTGACTTGGAGGGGAACTTGCACGTGGTGGTGTTCCCATGCACACCCTGCCCTTGTCCTTCTGGGCGATGGAGGTTGCAGGTTTTGGAGGTGTTGCTGAAGAAGTCTTTGTGAGTTGTTTTAGCGTTTTGTGTATTTATCAGGCAATACTAAGGCACACAGACCATCATGATGCATTCACCCAGTTTGCGAGTAGGGGGAGTCCTCAATTCTTTCTCCCCTTTATTCTGGCTCTTAATTTTCCCCTCTTACTTGCCCTCATGCTCTCACCTCTTGACCTACCAGGGATTTCAATGCTTGAGTGGCCTTGCAGGATACTTCCCTATTGGTTGACCCTGTGTATCCTCCTTAACCTCACTGACATAGACAAGTCTAACCTTGTTCTCTGGAAAGTCCTTGTTGCACAGAGTCTTTAACCTGTGAAGTCTTTTAAAATAGACAGAAAAGGTATCCTTTTCTCTTGTGAAAGTTGTCATTTTGAACATTTGAGAATATGGGGTTGCCAACCCTCCAGGATTGCCCTGGAGTCTCCAGGAATTTAAGA
Source organism: Carcharodon carcharias (assembly GCF_017639515.1). Classification (NCBI taxonomy): domain Eukaryota; kingdom Metazoa; phylum Chordata; class Chondrichthyes; order Lamniformes; family Lamnidae; genus Carcharodon; species Carcharodon carcharias. The sequence continues at coordinate 25,978,084 of NC_054492.1, read as the reverse complement.
TTAAACTCTGTGACAAGTTAAAAACCTGGGAGAAAACAAACATAGGAACATTAAAAAGATCGTGATGGTTCAGTTTCCCTTGAACGCTTTTATACATTATTTATAAAGTATTGGAGATTGGCTGCTTGACTGGGTAGGGCAGCTAGTGGTAGGAAGTCACATGATACAACCTCCAGAAATACATCCAACTGGAGTTGGCAACCCTGCTGTACAGCTGTTGTGTTCAAAATGTCCAGATTGGATGACACCACTCTCTCACAAAAGACAGCTTTTACTGAAGTGCATGGCCCATCTCAGCAATGAAACAGGGTGGGGGTTGGGGGGGGGATGATTCTGTTTTACAGGATGTTTGTGTGACAGATTGTCTCATCTGCTTTTTTCCCAGCATTTGGATCGTTGGCCTGTAATGGTGTTGTGCAATCCTCCTAAGGCTGCCCTCCTGTGGCCAAGTGTAAACCGTCCGCTGGGAGGTCCAACCCTTTCACTGAGAGGCAATATTCCGAGTCTCCATCTCTGCTTAAACCCTTCCTCCAAGTAGGGGTTGCCAATCCTCTAAGACTGCCCTGGAGCACCCAGAAATTGGAGATTAATCTCCAGGACACAGCTGCGAGCCAAAAAAACCTGGGAGAAAAGAATCACTGAGCATCAAAAAAACGTGTGTCAGCTGTGGCTCAGTGGGTAGGACTCCCTCCTCTGAGTTGGGAGGTTGTAGGTTCAAGTCACACTCTGGAGATAAGAGCACTAAAATCTAGGCTGACGCTCTCGTGCAGTACCAAGACAGTGTTGGGGGTGCTGTCTTTCAGATGAGCTATTAAACCATGTCCCCTCAAGTAGATGTAAGAGATACCTTGGCATCTTTTCAAGGAAAGGTGGAGAAGTTATCTGGTTATTGTCCTGTTTATGGGAGCTTGCTATGCACAAATTGGGCTGCCTTGTTTCCTACATAACAATGACAATACTTCATTGGCTGTAAAATGCTTTGGGATGTTGTGAAAAGCGCTATATAAATACAAGTCAAAAAATTGTTTTCATTTCATTGAGTATTAATTATAAAAACTATTGGCAATGAATGGAGCGAAGGCTGCTTGACTGAGAGTCAAGACTCATCCGACTGGACAACAAGGAATCTGTTTGCTTTCTGATTGGCTGTGGCAAGGCTGGGCATCGCGAGGATGGACATGTCAGGCGACCAATGGCAGAGAATGGGGGCGGGCAGTCCATGGCAGGAAGTTGCATGATAAGTCCCTCAGGGAGACATCCAATCAGAGTTGCCAATTAAACAGCTTAAAGGGTTCTTCACACGATGGGTTTAGTGTGATGCTCCACTTTTGCGTATAATCATACGGTTGTCAACTCTCCAGGATTTAAAGATTCAGCCCCAAGACAGAGCTGTGAGTAAAACCCAGGAGAAAAAAAATCAAAGGGGCATTCATAAAAATTGTGGTTTTGAAAAAGATTCTTTGGATGCTTTTGTTTGTCAGCTACAAGAATCAGATGTAGGAAAAAGGGCTACTTATTAACATTCAAGAATCATCCAATCAGCTAATGAAGAGTCTGTTCACTTTCTGATTGGCCTTAGGGAAGGTGGGGCCTTGTGAAAAGCATGCTGGGCAGCCAGTGGTGGAATTGTGGGATGGGCAAGGCAGTGTGAGGAATGTGGTCATGTGTTGACACCTCCCGATGCGCAATGAGAGTTGGCCATCCATCCATCCTACTCAAGAGCTGATGATGTTGCCAATATTTGAGATGCAGGGCCTGGTTTCAGATTAGATCACAAACATTTGGCTCAAGATGTGACAAACTTAAAAAGAAGTTACACAAGAACCCCATAATAGATTAACCAATTACAGACCAATGTTGATAAGCTCATTGCCAACTTGCCTGTATCAGGGTTTTCTTCTGAACTGCAGATTAAGGACCATCAACTTGTAAAATCTCCATCCCACAACCCATTCTGTTCAGCAATTGAATCTAATCAAAAAAAAAAACACTGTGCAAAATAAGCTACACAAAGCTTATCAGATTAAATTGTTACTTCTAGGTGCAATATAACTGTGTTTTTGTCAGTGTCTATCTCCTGAAGGAATTGGTTCTTGCTGGGTTTTCGCTCTCTGGGCTTCGGGGGTCTCTTGGACCCCTCGTCTGTGGTCACTCTTCAGGTGACTGACTAAAGATGGACAAACGTCTGAGATGTATCTTGGGTTGCCAACTCTCCAGTATTGCCCTGGAGTCTCCAGGAATTGGAGGTTACTGCAGGACACGGCTGGGAGCAAAAATCTGGGAGAAAAATTGGGATGTTTTGTTTTTAAAAAAAATTCTGTTTTTAAAAAAAAAATTCTTTGAACCGCTTTGTTTATTAGGCATAAAAATAGACTGACAGCCCAAAATCATCCAATCAGGTGATGAAGACTCTGCTTGGCCTCCGATTGGCAGGATGCACCAGGATGGATATGGTGGGTGACCAATGGCGAGAGTGTGGGGCAGGGCGGAGCAGGGCAATTGGAGGAGGGAGGTCATGTGGTGAATTCACAACCCGAGGTGTATTGCAGCCTATCCCCACCCCAACCCACACTCAGAGGCTCCAGCTTTCAGTTAGGATGGGATCACTGTGTGCCAGGGACAGAGTTACAGCCTGAGGCCCAGAGAGATTTGATAACCAGGCCACTTTTCAATATTCGCAGAATTGTTACAGTGCAGAAGGAGGCCATTCAGTCCATCGTGTCTGCACCGGCTCTCTGAATGAGCAATTCACCAAGTGCCATTCTCCTGCCTTTTCCCCGTAACCTTGTGCATTCTTCCTTTTCAGATAACAATCTGATTCCCTTTTGAAAGCCTCGATTGAACCTGCCTCTACCACACTCTCAGGCAGCGCATTCCAGACCGTAACCACTCACTACGTGAATATGTTTTTTTCTCATTTCGCTTTTGCTTCTTTTGCCAATTATTTTAAATCTGTGCCCTCTGGTTCTCGATCCTTTCACGAGTGGGAACAGTTTCTCCCTATCTACTCTGTCTAGGCCCCTTATGATTTTGAATTCCTGTATCAAATTTCCTCTCAGCCTTCTCTTCAAGAAAAACAGTCCCAACTACTCCAATCTATCCTTATAACTGAAGTTTCCCATCCCTGGAACCATTCTCATGAATCTTTTCTGCACTCTCTCCAGTGCCTTCACATCCTTCCCAAAGTGTGGTGCCCAGAACTGGACACAGTACTCCAGCTGAGGCTGAATAAGTTCAACGTAACCTCCTTGCTTTTTTACTCTATGCCCCTATTTATAAAGCCCAGGATACTGTTTGCTTTATCAACCGCTCCCTCAATCTCTCTGGCCAGCTTCAATGGCTTATGCACAAATATACCCAGATTCCTCTGCTCCTCTGCTCCCTTTAGAATTGTACCCTTTAATTTATATTGTCTCTGTTATACAGCCTCTATTTTATGTTCTGGATTGGACTCCTGCCCACAACTGGCAGGAATCTCTTCTGTCGAAGGGTCATGAGGACTCGAAACGTCAACTCTTTTCTTCTCCGCCGATGCTGCCAGACCTGCTGAGTTTTTCCAGGTAATTCTGTTTTTGTTTAGGAATCTCTGCCTGGCTGGACAGACAGAACTTCAATCTGGATGTCAGGGCTTGATGGGAGTGGTCCCCTGTGGTCAGGTAAGTGGTGCGAGGTGAGCTGGGGACTAGAGATGATTACGATTGGAGGAGGGGGAGGGAGCTTGGTTCAATGGAGGCAGCAGACGAGCATTATCAACCAAAGATTTTGCAAGTCTAGGGGCCATCCTAATCGCTAATAAACCCAATAGGGAATTCAGGAGAAACTTATTTACCCAGAGAGTGGTGAGAATGTGGGACTTACTACCACAGGGAGTGTTTGAGGTGATCAGTATGGATACATTTAAGGGTGAGATGGATAAACACATGAATGGGAAAGGATTTGAAGTATACACTGATAGAGGGAGTTATAGAAGGAGACTGACGTGGGGCATAAACATCTATAGAGGAGTTGGTCTGAATGGCGTGTTTCTGTACTGTACATTCTGCGTAATTCTATGGCCAGAATTTTTAGCTCAGCGGGCGAGCACCCAGCCTGACAGAGCATGAAATGATGCGCGAGGACATCGGCCGAGCGTGCCAACATTAATGCACCGTTGCACGATAGTTCGGCTGGTGGGCACGTGCCAGTGCCGATAGCCTGCTTGCCAGCAATTAAAAGGCCTATTACGGCCATTAAGTTATCAATTGACGTTAATTTTACACCGTCTGTTCAACCTGATGGTCAACAGGCAGGCAAAAAGGCCAAGTGGCCTTTGTGTTTTTTTTTGGAAACCTCATCCACGGGCGAGGATGAGGGTTTCCAAAAGCAAATAAAAAGAAAATAAAAACTTTACTTTTTAATTGAAAACGCGCCCCTGCTCATGTGACAGAGGCACACGAGGTGATGCATTTCATTACATTTTTCTGCTCTTTATGATTTTTTTAAAAAAACTCTTCATCTTCCTGAGGAAGCTCTGTGCCTTGGGGAGATTATTCAGCGCTCCCTTGCGCGCGTGCGCAAAGTTCGTACCAGGCCTCCTTGCCCTCCTCCCACTGCCCCCAGCACGGGCAGTGCTCAGCACTGCCGCTCGCCTGGCACGCTGGGCGGTCCTTAATTGGCCTTCCCGTGTGAAATCCTGGCACGCTGTCAATTGCAGGCTTCCTGACCTCCCCCGCCAATCCCTCACGCCAAGGGCACAATTCTGCCCCATATATTTATTTCTCAAGCAGCATCACTTCCCGTGAAGCACAGTGGAACATTTTACCACATTGAAGGTGCCATATAAATGCACAAAATTGTTGTTCCTGTTTGGACACATGGTTAAAATTTTTAAATTGCAGGTTCAGCTTCAAGAGGTTTCCGAAAATCCAAGATGGCGCCACCGTGTGTTTCTTCACAAAAGCGTTTTCCTGCGCTCGCTGGGGTTTTTTTTTAAACATTTCAAAGCAATTTATTATGAAAATAAAAAAGGAATATTCACTAAAAAAAATGGCCTCCTCCTTTGCAACAGGATGCCGGGTTAAATTTTGTTCCCCACTGCATCTTGCTTCCAATGTTGGTGTATCACAATAGCATTTAACACACTTACACAAAATTCCTCATTCCACATCTTCCAGGTGTTAACACCATGCTGCATCTTGCCAGCTATGAGGTTTCCATCTTGTATCTAAATCTTTCTAATTCAGCTCTTAACTGGTTAGAAAAGTTGTCCTCTACATTGTCGTCGTCCCAGTTCTCTTCCGAGACATGGGCACCTTTGTCAAATCTAAACCAGTCCAGTCTCCTGCTGGAAACCCTTCCAACTCCTCCTCCTCCCTCTAACAGGCCCAGATCTACAGACACCTTCTTCTCCGACGTGGTTTTGGCGGACTTCTGTTTGGATTGACTCTTCCCCGCCTTGGAAGCATCCAATCCCACCTTTGGCTGGGTTTTTTTTTTAAGCTGCCTGCTCAATTGTGATTAATTTTTCATTTTTTTTTTGTTCAGAGCAAATTCAGCCGCCATGCGTTCAGGCACCAAACCCAGGAATCGGATTTCTTGCACTATGATTTAAACAGCCATTTCTGACCACTGCAGTGTTTAACTTTTTTCTGGACTTGCTGTTGTCCGGGAATGTATAAGTTTTAGCTCATGCCTGCTAGGTCTGCTGACTCTGCACACTTCGGGCTTCGGGTATTGAAGCTGGACTTCCAGGGGATTCAGTGGAGTCTTCTGCGGCATTGAGGGATTTAAGCTTCCCAGCCTTTCTTTGGAGCGTTACTCTGGCAATTTCCTTCTGCATTTTCGCTTCTTGAGCTTTTCTTCAGGTCAGAATGCTTCTTAGGTTTTTCCTTCAGCTTTCCAGGATATTAATTTTCTTTTGCAATCCCTGCAAGATTTGAGTTGTTCAATTTGCTGTCACCATGTTGTAAGGTGTTGAGTGTAGTTCAGTCGGTCTTGTTAAGGTATTCGTAGTCTTAGGTTGGCCAACAGTAAGTATTTATTAACTGCTAGAAACTATATACATTGGTACAGTTAAGGTCCAAGCTAGGAGCTGTCTCCATGCTTGCTTCTACACACGGCTCTGTCCAACACTACACTGACCCCTAGGTGCAGATCATGTGTTTTCTTGCATACTGTGTGGGTGGTACTGTATTAAGTCCCACATTAACCCTTTATGTGCCAGACCCTCATACAACAGGCACTTAAGAGTGGTTTACAAATAGGCCAGACCAGACCAGGTAAGGATGGCAGATTTCCTTCCCTAAAGGACATTAGTGAACCAGGTGGGTTCTTAGTTTCATGGTCGCCATTATTGAGACTAGCTTTCAATTCCAGATTTTATTAATTTAATTTAAATTCCACCAGCTGCTGTGGTGGGATTTGAATGTCCCCAGGGTATTAGCCTGGGTACCTGGATTACTAGTCCAGTGACATTACCACTGAGCAACCATCTCCCTATAACCGCACCATTGTGGCTTTCACTCCTTTACTCATTTTAACTTCCATTTGCCTCTTGTCCTGAAGCTGTTGATTTGTACTGGATGGATTCTGTCACCGCCCTCCAACTGTGGCCATTCTTGATGAGTTAGCCCAGCTGGTCAGTGTCTACAGGATATCCTACCATGCAATGCATCACACTGCATCTCAATCTTGACAGCCGCTGTTGTACACATTCCAACAAGGGTATCAGTTAGTGTCGCCTCCTCTTGGTCCACCTGCAGTTACATTTTACACCAATAATTCTACTGGTTGCCATGGAGAGACTAGATTATTAGTCTCAGCCCTGATTTGTCTCAGGTTGTATTATTTCAATGACAACTGAACAAGCTGCAATAAACTTTGTGAATGAACCAAAAACGCAAAAGTGAATTACCTCACATTTGGTCTTCCAAATCGTCAAAGAAAGAAATTGCATCTGTATAGTGCCTTTCACAATCTTAATGGGAAACATTTTGTGCACAGCAAGATCCCACAAACAGCAATGTGATAATGACCAAATAATCCATTTTAGCAATGTTGATTGAGGGATAAATATTGGGCAGGACACCGGGAAGAACCCCCACCCCCACCCTTCTTCGAAATAATGGCCATGGCATTTTTTTTTTGCAGCTACCTGAGAGGGCCTGAGAAGGAAAAGCTTTGCAGTCAATTTCCAGAATTTTTACAAAGGTATCAGGCCCTCAGGTGAATGTTTCAGGAGATCTTGATTACCTATGAAGCATTACCACTGATCACCCGACAAACTGCCTCATCCTTCCTTAAAGGATCCATTCTCAGCCTATCCTCCAGCAGCCTGTGACAAGACAAGAATCTGGGAGGAGGGAATTGAGGGTTATAAAGGTGAACGTATATGAAAAGAGATGAAAGGAGGCTCGAGTGGGGGGATGGTAGCTGTAACTGGACTAATAATCCGGAGGCTAATGCTCTGGGTACATGGGTTCTAATCCCATCGCGGCAGCTAGTGGAATTTAAAATTTGCTCAACAAATCACACAAAAAGCACATAAAGCTAGTCTCAGTAACAGTTTCCAGAAACCATCATCGATTGTTGTAAAAACCCATCTGGTTCACTAGTGCCCTTTAGGGAAGGAAATCTGCCATCCTTATCCAGTCTGGTCTATATGTGACTCCAGACCCACAGCAATGTGGCTGACTCTTAGCTTCTCTCGGAAATGGCCTAGCAAGTCACTCAATTCAAGGGCAATTAGGGATGGGCAACAAACGCTGGCCTTGCTGGGGATGGTGACATTCCGTGGACGAATACATTTTTAAAAACACCAGGGTGGACGGAGTGGCCTTTTTCTGCCCTGTATCTCCTGTGTAATCCTGTGTAGCCAGTCCCAGCAGGTGACAGCACTTGCTGGTGTCTAACTCGTATAGTTTATTGCCAGAGCCCTCTGTTTGTGTTGCTGTTATCCATGAACCTTGGAGCTGACCCTTGCAAGGGAAAGCGTTCTCACAGCACATTTCACAGCTGAGAGAGTCACAGACTGCTTTTAAACAATCTAATTAGCTGAAAGAAAATTGTGACTGAACAAGACAAAGTGACTGGGGACAGTACATTAGCAACAGTGCCAGCTGGAAAGACAGGAGACAGTCCCACTCACTCAACCCCAGTGTCAATGTTCTGGTTCTATTTGAGTCTATCCGACTGAAGCCAACATTTACTTTGTGAATTGTTGAATGAACATCACATTTAATTCTCACATTATCATCTCAAACTTTCAAGCTATTTTTATAGAGCAAAGCCGTGGGAATTAGAAGTTGCATTGATTTGGCACCTTTCACATCCACATCATGTCCCGAAATGCCTCGCAAGTCAACATGGCTGCCTTCTGGGTATCTCAGACTAAAGGCCATTATTAACAGGTCAGCCTCAACAACTTTTTAAATATGGACAGCATTGAAGCTGTGCCTGACTATATCTTCATTGGGGAAGAGAAGAGGAGGGGGCAGTTCCTCAACCCTCCCCATGGACTCTCCTGCCACAACCACAGCAGAAGAATTGGCAAGTTGGTTGGGAGTCAGACAGGGCAGGTCCTGAAAGAAAAATAGAAAGGGCTGGAAAAGCTCAGCAGGTCTGACTGCTTCTGTAGAGAGAAAAACAGAGTTGACGCTTCGAGTCCATATGACTCTTCTTTAGAGCTACAGAGAAGTAGAAATGTGATGAAGTTTGTACTGTTTAGGGATGGGGGGGTGGAGCAGGTGAAGCTGGATAGAGGGCCAGCTGGATCTCCTGTACATTGGAGAGACTAAACGCAGACTGGGTGACCGCTTTGCGGAACACCTTCGGTCTGTCCGCAGGCATGACCCGGACCTCCTTGTCGCTTGCCATTTCAGCACACCACCCTGCTCTCATGCCCACATGTCCGTCCTTGGCCTGCTGCAATGTTCCAGTGAAGCTCAACGCAAACTGGAGGAACAGCACCTCATCTTCCGACTAGGCACTTTACAGCCTTCCGGACTGAATATTCAGTTCAACATTTTCAGACCATAAACTCTCTACTCTAGCCTCACCCCTTTTTCAATCCCTTTTTTCAAAATTCATTTTTATTTTTTATCCATTTATTTTTATTCATTTATTCACTGTTTTATCCTCCTTTTATCCCCCCTTTTTATCCCATTATCGATCATTTTTCCCCACCAATGTCCCCTCCCCCCCACCTCTACAAGGGCATCTGTTGCTTGTTCATGCTGTTCTTTTCAGAGTGCTGACCCCTGTTCGGCTATAATCACATTCTGCTTTCTCACCTTTATGCTGCTATTAGCACCTTTTTTTAAGCACCAACCACTACCATTAACATCCCCTTTGTCCTTTAGTTCAAGACATCTTTGTCAATGTCTAAGATCGTTCCCTCTGGGACACCCTGATCCACTCCTCCATCACCCCCTCAACCTCGTCCCACGGCACCTTCCCATTCAACCGCAGAAGGTACAACACCTGCCCCTTTACTACCCCTCTCCTCACCGTCTAAGGGCCCAAACATTCCTTTCAAGTGAAGCATCATTTCACTTGCACTTCCCTCAATTTAGTCTCCTGCATTCGCTGCTGCCAATGCAGTTTCCTCTACATTGGAGAGACCAAACGCAGACTGGGTGACCTTCGGTCTGTCCGCAAGCATTACCCAGACCTCCCTGTCACTTGCCATTTCAACACTCCACCCTGTTCTCTTGCCCACATGTCCGTCCTTGGCCTGCTGCAATGTTCCAGTGAAACACAACGCAAGCTGGAGGAACAGCATCTCATCTTCCGCCTAGGCACCTTACAGCCTTCCGTACTGAATATTGAGTTCAACAATTTTAGATCATGAACTCTCTCCTCCATCCCCATCCCCTTTCCGATCCCCCTTTTCCCAATAATTTATATAGATTTTTCTTTTCCCACCTATTTCCATTATTTTTAAATGTATTTCCACCCATTGTTTTATCTCTACCTTTTAGCCTATTTCGATCCCTTCCCCCCACCCCACCCCCACTAGGGCTATCTGTAGCTTGCTTGTCCTGCTTTCTACCCTTAATGTCACCATTAGCACATTCCTTAGATAATATCACCACTTTCAACACTTCTTTGTCCTTTTGTCTATGACATCTTTTGGTTATCTCCACCTATCACTGGCCCTCTATCCAGCTCTACCCCCACCCCCCCCTTAAACCAGCTTATATTTCACCTCTTTTCTATTTTTACTTAGTTCTGTTGAAGAGTCATTCAGACTTGAAACGTTAACTGTGTTCCTCTCCGCAGATGCTGTCAGACCTGCTGAGTTTTTCCAGGTATTTTTGTTTTTGTCAATCTCTCCCTTGCCTCCACCTATCGCTGGCCTTCTAACCAGCTTCACCTGCTCCACTCCCCTTAAACAGTATAAATTTCATCACATTTCTACTTCTCTGTAGCTCTGAAGAAGGGTCATACGGACTCAAAATATGAAATTTGTTTTTCCCTCCATGGATGCTGTCAGACCTGCTGAGTTTTCCAGCATTTTCTGTCTTTGTTTCAGATTTCCAGCATCCGCAGTATTTTGCTTTTATATTACGTAGGTTCTGGTCTTGGCTGGTCATTCCTGCAGAGCTTTGTAGGGGCTGGAGCCATGTCTCTTCATACAAGTCTGGTGAGGCAGGGGAGTGAGGCCAGGCTCAGGACTCCACTTTGCTTCTCCCTCTTGTCTCATCAGGGAGGAGGTTGGTTGATCTTTGGTAGACTCACAGCCTCCTGAATGGAGTTTGTGGTCCCTACTTTGTGGTAGAGGTTAGCATGCCTGGGCTATGACCCGCAACCTCAAAACATTTAACTTTAATGCTGTCCCTTTAGTTTGTGTTTCATGGGTCAGCACCAACACCAACCTGGCATAGGCTGCATTTTGTGAGAGTTTGGGGCAGGGAGTCGTGTTTAAGTGAGGTCGCCTCCCATTGGGCTGACATACTCCAGTGGCATTAGTGCATCAGCTGTTATCTGTACGGACCACCCTAGGCTAATTTCCTGGAACACATCCTCAAGGAATTTCTGGGCTGTTGCGTAGCAGTCACAAGCGGTAACCTGGGCCAAATTTACCTGCTCTAATTCAGGTTTTGGTGCTGGCCCTAGCAGGTTTCTTGATAACCCCACTATAATAGTATTGCAGTCCCATTATGTGCTTGCACTCATTCATGCATTAAAAATCAGAGGCTAAATACGGGGGTCAAATTAATTAACCACATTCGCCCCTGAAACATACATTAAATGAATCAGAGATGCAGGATATATTCCAATAAACTGATCTCAGTGTTTAGGGAAGTGTTTATGGATGCTATTTGAATCCTTCAGATTTAAGTACTCCCAGTTATATAATCCACAAGAATCCCTCAATCTAATCACCACCTCACAACCACTCCCACATGCTGGTTGTTCTCTGTATAAAGCCTTCGGCCACAGCTCATAATTGATTGTGGCTAATTATTGCTCTTTTTATAAACCATTGATATTCCGCAGTTATATTGTGATATAACGTCTATTATTCTCTCTGCAACTGAAGGGTACTCCATGGCAAGTTTAGGACAGATGCCAGGAACAATTACTGTACCTTACAAAAAGGATCATCACAGCTCAAACTGGTTGCTAGGCAGAGTTAGGGCACCAGAACTCAAATAAAACAGACAGATGTTGCAATCAGGAAAATAGGAATGTCATGAACAGGACGAGGCCATTCAGCCCCTCGAGCCTGCTCCACCATTCAATGGGATCATGGCTGATCTGTACTTACGCTCCATTTAATTTCATATCCCTTGATACCCAACAAAAATCTACCATCTTGAAACTTTCAACGTAGCCCCAGTATCGTCAACATTTTAGGGGAGAGAATGCCAGATTGTTATCATCCTTTGTGTGATACAGTTCTTCCTGATTTCCCTCATAAGTGACCTCATTCTGAGCTCAAGACTGTAACCTCTTGTTCTGGATTTCTCCATCAGAGAGGAATAACATTTTTACTCGGTAAGTGGTTAGAATCTGGAATGCACTCCCTGAGAGGGTGGTGGAGGTGGGTTCAATTGTGGCTTTTAGAAAGGAATTGAATATTTGAAGAGAATAAAATATTGGCTATGGGGAAAAGGCTGGGGAGTGGGACTAGCTGAGTTGCTCTCTTGCAGAGAGCTAGCATGGAGAGATAGGCTGAATGGCCATGTGTGCTGTAACCTTTCTATGATTCAGAGGCAATAGTTTTTCTGTATCTACCCTATCGAATCCTTTCAACATTTTTAAAACCTTGATTAGAGCACCCCTGAATCTCCTACATTCGAGGTAATGCAAACCAAATTTGTTCAACAAGTCCAAATATTTTAACCCTTTAAGTCCTGGGATGATCAGTATTCTGGAAGGACAGGGTAAAATGGGCAGAAGGGCCTTCCCACTCCACCCCTATCTTGTGTCTTCCTGTGAGCTAAAAATAGCCAAAGCAGCAAAGTGATGTTTAAAATCCGTTTTATACAGGGTGGTTGGTTGCAGACTGCTCATTGGCCTATTGATTTCCTCTTCAAACCAGCCCCTTACATTCAATTGCTTATGGACAGTGACCTTAATCAATATTACACGTATCATATCTCCCAGCTTGCTGACTAATGTGACTGGTTCCAATTCGAGTTCAATTCAAATTTAGATCCCTGTAATTTGAATGTTTATTATATGCTTTACAACTGTATATGAATGATATAAATGTAAATATCAGATTCTAATACCTAAATTAAACTTCATTTTGTCTTACCAGAAAGTAAATCCCCCTCTGACACCAAGTCCGACTGAACACACAGAACATCCAACAGAGTTCCAATCCCAGCAAGATTTCCAGCTGTTTTCCTCTCAAAATTAATCCTTTTACTCCTGAAGATACCAAGTCATGGTGGTCAGGTAGCCTCTGGCCACCCGTAACCCGAGAGTCTATTTTTCAGGTGTGAGCACAGGTTATGAGTGGGGGCGAGCTATTTGACCATGCAGGGCATCACGGCCAAGACTGAAAGCACCCTCACCAACTCCAAGCAACACTGAATTCGTTTTTTTCCCAAAAATATACTTTATTTATAACATTTGAAAAGATACATTACAAAACAGTTCAAATTTGGCATTGCATATAGCATACAGGTCAGTTTCTTTCAGTATTGTATGTCAGGTGCCTCACTACACTTTATATTTGCAATTACAGTTTATATTTGCAATGTACATTTACATTTCATGTCAACCATTCTCTGGTGATACCAGCCCCAGGGGTTTTGCAATGGTTCCAGCCCCTCGGTATTCTATGCTGGGAGGGATTTAGACAGTGACCTTTCCCCATTAAGCCTTTGCGGTGGCTGCCCCAAGCTTTAGCGCATCCCTCAGCACATAGTCCTGGACCTTGGAATGTGCCAGTCTGCAACACACAATCATTGACAGCTCTTTGCATTGTAAGACCAGCAAGTTTAGGGCAGCCCAATATTCATCTTTCACCAAGTTGATGGTCCTCCAGCAGCAGTGGATGTTTATCTCGGTGTGCGTCCCTGGGAACAGCCTGTAAAGCAGAGCTTCAAACGATCCTGAATGATGACCAAACAGGGAGCACGAGGTTGTCAGATCTGGCTGCAAAGTCTTTCATAGTCAAGTAGGCTGATGCGTATGTGAAAGCTTTTCTGGGTGAGACATCAGGGGGTCACTAGGACATGTTGATCTGCATCCAGGTGGGTGTCCAGAGGAGGAAATCTCTGCTTATATAAACGCAGGCCTTTCTGTTCGGCTCTGGGTAGAGTGTCAGTAACACTGTTTATATTATATGGAAGTGTCAGTTCAGCTCCAAAATCTCAGGAGCTCTTCTAACATTTCTCTTGTGTTTCCACTTGCAAGAGAAAACTTGTTATCTGATCAGCAATTCTCTCAGCTCAAATCAAGCATCCTTCTCTGTTTCTCAATCATTTCTCCAGCCTGGGAGCGGAATGCCAACTGTAACACCCCTTTGGATAAACCTGAACATTCAACAGCAAAATACTGCGGGTGCTGGAATTTTAAAAAATAAATCAAATGCCGGAGATGCTCAGCATGTTGGGCAGCATTGGTGGAGGGAGAAAAGGAGTTAAGGCTTCAGGTTAATGACCTTTCATCAGAAGTGGAAAGAGGTGTAACAGGTGAACTCAGTTAGCTTAGCGCTGGCCGAGGATCAAAGTCAGGACATTATCACATATGTACAAAACTGATCAATGTCCCGTCTAAGCTGCAGGGGTGCGCAGTTGCGCAGAGACCTGAAACGTACCGCCCAGTGGCTGCTCACAAAAATAAAAAAGCGAGGGAGCATTTCTCATGATGAACAATTCAATTAGTAAAGCAGGAATTAAAAATAAAGCTAGTCTCAGTAATGCTGACCAGGAAACTGTCAATGATTGTTGTAAAAATCCATCTGGCTCACTAGTGCGCTTTAGGGAAGGAAATCTGCTGTCCTTACCTGGGTCTGGCCTACATGTGACTCCAGACCCACAGCAGTGTGGTTGACTCTTAAATGCCCTCTGAAATGGCCCAGCAAGTCACTGAGCTCAAGGGCAATTAGGAATGGACAGCAAATGCCCGCATCCCATGAAAGAGTAAAGAACAAAGAAAATCTTCCTACCCTCTTACCCCAATCCTCCACAACTATGTACCCTCCTGGAAGAGACAAGAGCGCTCTGTTTGACTTGGTTTTACACCCTTGCCCGCTAGGCTACTGGGGAAGTACATTTATTTTCAGAAAAAAAAAATCGAGGGGGAACTTGCATTTATATTATTTCACAAAGCACTTTACAGCCAATTAAATGCTTTTCTGAAGTGCAGTCGCTGTTGTAACATTGGGAAAGTGCAGCAAATTTGCGCACAACAAGATCCCACAGGCAGCAAAGTGATAATGGCCAGATAACCTGCTGCTCGTGAGGTTGGTTTGGATGGTAAATGTTAGCCAGCTGAATTTTAAAGGTGAATTGTAATGGGCGGAAGCTGTGCTAGCTAACTGGAGGCTGTGCTCACCAAGCGGCTTCAGCATTGTTTGAAACTAGTAATGAATTTCGAGGAAAAGACTCTCAGAAACCGATATTTGAAATACCTGAATGCTTACCACTACTCTCGAAAGGTCAGCTACAAGCACAGTCCCTCAGGCAGAATGCACTACAGAATGATTCATGCCCCATGTTGTGCTTTTAACTATAATGGGTTTTCGAAGAATATCAAAGCTATCTAATAGGAAGTCACTGAATGGGTTGGGCGGCAGTCAGCTGTTCCTGGGAGAGCTAAGTGCTGAAATCTGGGAAGATATAACCACTGCAGTTATCAAAACATAGCCCTGCTTCTGAAACGAATGATCAAGAGGAGCTTTTTTTAAAAAGCTGTTTCCTTAGCTACAACACAGCCCTGGACATGACTTCTTTATTTCGTCCATTTTAAGCCAATCAGGAGCCATGTATTCATGTCTCTTGACTCAGTATATATTAACATCTACAGCTGCCTCCAAAGATGACTCCCAGATGTTGTGTCCCAGAATTCATTTTGACCAGCATTTTCCCCAGAGTGAATTGTACCTCCTTGCTCCATCTACTGCCTGTCTTAAATATCTGCTCTCATTAAATATTAAAATTTGTGTTTGCTATTAATCTAGGACTGATAAATATTTTAAAATGTCACTCTTCAATATTTACATCTTCCTGATTGCTTGTTGGGAAATGGATGACTGTGCCCACATTTGCGGAAATGAAATACAGGAAAGAGTTTAACCAACACAAAATGGCCTTTTCACGTAACTGGGTTCCTGAGCGTTACGGAGCCTCAGTGCAGAGCATAATGCTCTCAAACTCGTAAGTGTGATTAAACTGGATAAAACAATTGTGAGGAGGTACCTTACTAGGGCTGCCAACTCCCCAGCATTGGCCCGGAGTCTCCAGGAATCTAAGCTTAATCTCCAGACACAGCTGCGATCAAAAACCGGCAGATGAAAAGATCACAGGGAGCCATGGAACAAAAATAGTGTGTTTTTCCTTCATTTTCTTTGAACATGTTTGGTTGTTTGTGATAAAAAAAATTGGAGGGCGGGGATCAAACACTGTATAATTTGAGAGCCAAGCACCGTCCAATCAGGTAACAAGCCGTCTGCTCACCTTCCAATTGGCCAGCTCTGCGAAGCTGGATGTGTCAGTTGCCCAATAGGATGAGTGTGGAGGTGGGGCTGCTGGATGCGGAAGGTCATGTGATGAAACCTCTGGGAATACGCCCAAGCAGAGTTGGTAACCCCCAGTACCACATTGATCAGAGTTTGATTCCTGATCCCTCCTAATCTGGTCCTTCCACCCTGTTAGAACCACAGTTAACCCTTGGGATACATGTCTAAGGCAAGGGGAATCCATTTAGGTCGTCACACCCAACTGGACGGCAGCGGGGGTGGGGTGGGGGTGCGAGAATATAATTGTGCTCAGCAGTGATGCTTCACATAGTTCAATTGCCTGTCAGCACTCAGCAACTGTTGGGAAATGAATCTGACTGTCGCCCCTCAACCACTTAAATATCTCAGCACAGCCCAGAAGCTGAAGCAGACAGATCTGTGGAAACTATTGATTCAAATCACTTACTAAAAAGTCTGTGAAGCTTCCACCTGCCTTGAATATTTTATTACATTCATCAGTATTAATCTTTTCTGATATCCTCCCACTGGTTCCGTCTCCTATCAGCCTTTGTAAGCTGCCTGTCTGTCTGTTTGCTGGTAGGCAGAATGATCTGTGGACTGATATCGCAATTTGTTCGCTGTGGTAAGGGGCTACTCCCTTTCTTGTAGTATCTGTATGATATGTACCCTTGAAAAAAATTGCATTTATATAGCACCTTTCACAAAGACTGGACATCTCAAAGTGCTTTATGTAGTATAAAGGATTAATAGATGGGACATGCTAATGTATGACGCAGATGATGATGTATCATTGACATCAGTCAGTCATGTGTTAGACTCGAGAGAGAGAGAGAGAGGGGTTGAGATCATGCCTAGGAACACATGCCTACTCTGTAACCTATAGTATCAACAAACAAGTGTTAAGCAGATACCAGAGTATGCCTGTCTAAGACCCAAGTCCCATGTCTAGTGTCCAAAGTAGAAGAACACATCTCAGAGCACTTCACAGCCAATGAATTACTTTTGAAGTGTAATTACTGTTGTAATGTAGGAAACACAGCAGCAAATTTGGTGTACAGCAAGATCCCACAAACAGCTCTGTGAGAATGACAAGATAATCTGCTTTAACGATCTTGATCCTTTAATCTTTCACAGGATGTGGGTGTTGCCGGCAGGGCCAGCATTTGTTGCCCATCCCTAATTGCCCCTGAACTGAATGCCTTGCTAGGTCACTTCAGAGGGCAGTTGAGAGTCAACCACATTGCTGTGGGTCTGGAGTCACACGTAGGCTAGAATGGGTAAGGATAGCAGATTTCATACTTAACTAATCTACTGGAGTTTTTTGAGGATATAATAGTAAAATGGATTTCAAGAAGGCTTTTGATAAGGTCCTACATAAGAGGCTAGTGGACAAAATTAAAGCACATAGGATCGGGGGTAATATACTGGCAGAGATTGAGAATTGGTTGACAGGTCAGAAACAGAGTGGGAATAAATGGGTCTTCTTCCAGATAGCAGGTGGTGTCAAGTGGTGTACTGCAGAGATCAGTGCTTGGGCCACAGCTACTCACAATATATACAAATGACTTGGATGAGGAAACCAAATGCAATATTTCCAAGTTTGCTGATGACACAAAACTGGGTGGGGTTGTGAGTTGTGAGGAGGATGCCAGGAGGCTTCAGCGCAATTTACACAAATTGAGTGAGTGGGCAAACACTTGGCAGACGCAGTATAACATGGATAAATATGAAGTTATACGCTTTGGTGTGAAAAACAGTAAGACAGAATATTATTTAAATGGTAATATATAGGGAAATATGGATGTACAAAGGGATCTGGGTGTCCTTGTACACCAGTCAATGAAAGTAAATAGGCAGGTTCAGTGAACAATTAGGGAGGTAATGGTATGTCGGCCTTCATTGCAAGAGGATTTGAGTTCAGAAGTAGGGATGTCTTACTGCAGTTATACAGGGCCTTGTTGAGACCACACATAGAGTATTGTGTGCAGTTTTGGTCTCCCTACCTAAGAAAGGATATACTTGTCTTGGAGGGAGAGCAGCGAAGGTTCACTAGGCTGATACCAGGAATGGCAGGACTGTCATATGAGGAGAGATTGGTTTGACCAGGTCTGATCTCATTAGAGTTTAGAAGAATGAGAGGGGATCTGATTGAAACGTTTAAAATTCTAGAAGGGCTAGACAGACTGGATGCAGGGAGGATGTTTCCCCTGGTCGGGGAGTCTAGAACCAAGGGCCACAGTCTCAGGATATGGGGCAGGCCATTTAGGTCTGAGATGAGGAAAAATTTCTTCACTCAGAAGGTGGTCAACCTGTGGAACTCTCTCCCACAGAAAGCTGTGGAGGCTGGGTCACTGAGTATATTCAAGAAAGAAACTGATAAATTTTTGGATATTAGGGGCTTGGAGAGAAAGCAGGAATATGGCGTTGGGATAGAGGATCAGCCATGATCATATTGAATGACGGAGCAGACTTGAAGGCCTTTTCCTGCTCCTTGTTTCGATGTTTCCATATCCCCTTCCCTAAAGGGACATTAGTGAATCAGGTGGGTTTTTACAACAATTGATAATAGTTTCATGGTCACCATTACTAAGACTAGCTTTCAATTCTAGACTCACTAATTAATGGAGTTAATTAATTAACAGAATTTAAATTCCACTAGGTGTTTGTGGTATTTGAGCCTCTGTCCCCAAAGCATTAGCCGGGGCCTCAGGGATACTAGTCCAGTGACATTCCCACAATGGCACTGCCTCCCCCAGGAGAGGTAATGATAGGTTCATATATACCCGAGTAAAATTTGAGTTTTGGAGAACAAATTTTTAAGCAAAAAGCAGGTGTCAATTTACACACAAGTAATATCTTCGAGGGGTTAAAATTGTTTTGTGGCAGAGCTGATGGAGCCTGCGTGACCCAATTGACCTCCCCTACTCCCCAAGACTCTTTCCCGCTTGCTGCTTCCTTCCTAACTGCCTGTTGTGAGCGAGGGCTCAGGACAAAACCGAGAAGAGGAAAGGAGCAAACAAAAGGAGTGGGAGAATCAGGCAGTGAAGCGGTGAGGAGGATAGAGAGAGAGAGAGAGGAGGAGAGAGTTGGCCTGTGAGAGAGCAGGTGAGTGGGTGGTGTGTTGAAAGAGTTAAGTTTTTTTGGCCAAAGACAGGGGTTGTTTTTACAATAGATTGACTATTACTCGAGTAAGTACGGTAGCTGGAGGGATGACATCATTGCTCTTCTTCAAAATGGTTCCCTTTGGGAAATGGTATCCTTTGCATCCACCTAGGGGATAGATAGAGCCTCCTTTAAATGTCTTATCCAAAAGATGGCATCTCCAACAGTGCAGCACTCCCTCAGGACTGCACTGGAGCGTCAGCTTGGATTTTAGTGCTCAACTCCTGGAGTGAGACTTGAACCCACAACCTTCTGACGAAGGCAGCAGTACTACCCACTGAGCCACAGCTCCCTGCCTATCGGCCCTGTGTGCCTGCCTGAGATTTTCAATATGTCCTGTACTTTTGCCATTCACTCTCCTTGTTGTCCTGATGTTAACTCCATTGATCGCCTCGTTTTCAAAGCCTGCGCGGGGTCACTCACAGCGCCTGCGGAGAGAGGCAAAGCTATCATTTCCGGATAAACTTTGATTTTTCCTCAGTGTCATCAAGCAAATAAAAAAACAAACAATGGTGCCTCCTTTTTAGAGGGGAGGAACTAAACCATCAAATAAAGGGTGCACATCAATATCAGATCATAAGAATTAGGAGCAGGAGTAGGCCACTCGGCCCCTCAAGCCTGCTCCACCTTTCAACAGGATCATGACTGACTTTCTACCTCAACTCCGCTTTCCCACCCTATCCCACACATATTCCTTGCTTCCCTTATGCCCCCCAAAAAATATTGATTTCTGTCTTGAATAGACTCAACGACTGAATATCCACAGCTCTCCTGAGGCAGAGAATTCCAACTATTTACAATGCTCGGAGTGAAGAAATTTCTCCCTATTTCAATCCTAACTGGCTGACCCTTTATCCTGAGACTATGATCCTTAGTCCCAGGTTTTCCAGCCAGCGGGAAACAGCCTCTCAGCAGCTACCTTGTCAAATGCTCTAAGAATTTTATACATTTCAAAGTGATCACCTCTAATTCTTCCAAACTCCGGAGATTATAGGCCGATCTGATGAACATTTCCTCACAGGACAAGCCCTTTCATCCCAAGGTAGCGAATTATGCCAAGTGTCCAGTAGATACTCCAGTCCCTGGAATGCCCGCCAGTTATAACCAAGCTTGCCAACGTGCCCTTCTCCAGAGGCACACTGCATGGGCGTGACAATGAAAGAGAGGCAGGCAGTCAGAGCCGCGCCTGCCTCGAGTCATGTCCAACTTGATGCTGTCAGTTCTGTTTTTGTTTTAGATCCCCAGTATCCGTTGTAGTTTGTATTGTGCTGAGTGTTACTGATGTTAGTAACTGATCGTTCCGTTGAGGGGATCGCTCTGTATGGCCATGTTATTTTGCGTCACAAAGTTTCCCAAGGACACAATGGGATGTTTATTGCTTTACTTACTAAGCTACATCGGTATGGCTCTTGGAGCTGATTCCGTCCACTTTCGAGCCTGCGACAGTATCAAATCAGTTTAAACTTCCCATGGCTAACTCTCCTGATCCCTGGGGTCCTCCACAAATGCCTTCAATTCTGAGCTAGAGTGGGAGACTTTGGACAGTTCCAAGTTACTTACCTGAATTGTTACCCAGGAAATGTTGAACAGATTAAAACCTACTCTAATTCCTGGGTAACTAAATAACTGACCTCCATCACCCCCTTGATTCTCTGACTACCCTCCTGACCCCCCTGACTAACCCCCCAACTCCCCAAAATACACCCTCAATCCCCTGACTATCTCCTGACACCCCCGACTATCCCACTAATCCAACTCAACTATCCTCCCAACCCAACCCTACCAGACATGACCACCCTCCTGACCTTACTAGCTCTCCTGACAAGACCCAACCCAACCACAAGCCCAACCAGACCTGACCTGACCACCCACTCACCCACCTACCTACCACCTCACCCACCCTACCCACACTACTCACCTACCCCTACCCACCCCACCCACCCTTCCACCTACCCACTTACCCACCTCACCCACCCACCTGTTCACTCATCCATTCACTAACATTCAAAGACTGGGCCTTTGAACTTGCCATACAGCAGCTAGTGCTCCAAAGATGGTTGGGTGGGGGGGGATGTATCCTGTCTTCCCCTGACTCTACTCCGCTCTGACAGAGATCTCTGAGGGGCACCATGCTGAGCATTTCTGTGAAAGCCAGGCTCAGAAGACCCTGGAAGGAGCGGGGAGCAGTGTCAAGTCAGGGGAGTGTTTAAGTGCCACGCCAATCGGCCCATCATTGTCGCTGCTCAGAAGGCCTGGACCTTTATTTATAGAAAGCCTTTCACAATCTCAGGATATTCCAAAGCACTTTAAAGCCAATGACACGCCCTTTTGAAGTGTGGGCACCGTTGTAATATAGGTAACCATGCAACCAAGTTGTGCACAGCAAGATCCCGCAAACTGCAACGTGATAATGACCAGATAATAGTGTGTTTTTACTGATGTTGATTGAGGGATAAACATTGGCCAGGACACCAGGGTAACTCCCCTGCTCTTCTTCAAAGTAACGCCATGGGATCTTTTAACTCCATGAGCGCGCACAGATGGGACTGCGTTTACTATCCATCCAAAGACAGCACCTCTGACTGTGCAGCATTCACACGCTCCAGTTCTCTGGACTGTCAGTACTCGAATCTTGAATGACAAAGTTTAATACCAGTGATGTAAAAGATGTCTGTGGTCAATTGGAGTTTAATTGCTATTTGATCAGGAATTTGGTAGATTGGAAAGCACTTCCAGTTTCAGCAGCCAGCATTTTAAAATAATTATCGGATGTCAGGAATGTGCACCTGGGTGAACCAACAGAGAATTTATTCTCTGTGTTAAATTGGTCACCTCAGATCTACTGTAATTTACTTCTTAAAAAGTGACACATACTTAATTAGTTGCTTAACAATCACATTTTAACAACTTCTATTTCATGGGCAAAATTCATCCCAACATTATTGAAAAACTCGATTATTTGATCATTCTTTTTTAGCTCAGGGTTTCAGCTGGTTTTCACTGCCCCGGGGGGGTGTCAAGCACTGTGGCACTCAACATCTCAACTACAGCACCCCTACACACACACACCCTACACACACACACACCCCACACACACGCACGCACCCCTGCATACACACACACACACATGCACGCACCCCTGTATACACACACACACACACACACACGTACCCCTGCATACACATACACACACACACACGTACCGCTGCATACACCCACACACGCACCCACCCCTGCATACACACACACACGGACGCACCCCTGCATACACACACACGCACGCACCCCTGCATACACACACACGCATGCACCCCTGCATACACCCACACACACGCACGCACCCCTGCATACACACACACACACGTACCCCTGCATACACACACACACACACGCACGCACCCCTGCATACACACACACACGCACGCACCCCTGCATACACCCACACACACACGCACGCACCCCTGCATACACACAACCACACACACACGCACGCACCCCTGTATACACACACACACACACGTAACCCTGCATACACCCACACACACGCACCCACCCCTGCATACACACACACGCACGCACCCCTGCATACACACACATGCACGCACCCCTGCATACACACACACACACACACACACACACACGTACCCCTGCATACACCCACACACACGCACACACCCCTGCATACACACACACACGCACGCACCTCTGCATACACACACACATACACACGCTCCCCTGCATACACACAAACACGCACCCCTACATACACATACACACACACACGCACGCACCCCTGCATTCACACACACACACGCATGCACCCCTGTATACACACACACACACACGCACGCACCCCTGCATACACAAACACACAGACGACACACCCCTGCATACACACACACACACACACACACCCCTGCATACACACACACACACACACACACGCACCCCTGCATACACACAAACACGCACCCCTACATACAAATACACACACACACACACGCACGCACACACCCCTGCATACACACACACACACATGCACCCCTGCATACACACACTCACGCACGCACCCCTGCGTACACACACACGCGTAAGCACCCCTGCGAACACACACACACACACACGCATGCACCCCTACACACACGCACACACGCACGCACCCCTACATACACACACACACACACGCACCCCTACATATACACACACACACACACACACACACACACACAGGCTCCCCTACATACACACACACACACGCACACCCCTACATACACACACACACGCGCACGCACACCCCTACACACACACACGCACGCACACCCCTACACACACACACACGCGCACACCCCTAGACACACACACACATGCGCGCACACCCCTACACACACACACACACACACACACACGTGCGCACACCCCTACACACACAAACACACGCGCGTGCGCGCACACCCCTACACACACACGCGCGCGCGCGCGCACACCCCTACACACACGCGCGCGCGCGCACACCCCTACACACACACACATGCTCACGCGCACACCCCTACACACACACACAAACACACATGCGCCCACACCTCTACACACACACACACACGCGCGCTCACCCCTACACACACACACGCGCGCTCACCCCTACATAACACACAGACACACACCCCCCTACACACACACACACAAACACACACGCGCCCACACCCCTACATACACACACTGGCGCGCACACCCCTACACACACACACAGGCGCGCACACCCCCTACACACACACACACACACACACACACACACACACTGTCACACACACTCCAGGATGACAGAACAACATCACGCCAAGATACCAGCAAACACATTTTCACCTCCAGTGAACAAGTGACTTTCAGAAGCTGTGATATTCTTCACTGGAACTCTCCATGCTGCCGCACACACCAGAGGAAATTGATTTCTAGTGTTTTATAAGTAAATCGAATATGAAACGAGTCAAAGGTCGGATCATTTAATACAGTGCTGTTCAGCAACCCAAATTAAACAAGCAAGGATACATTTGTTACATCCAGGTTAGACAGCACAGAAACAGGCCATTCGGCCCCATGTGTCCATGCTGGTGTTTCTGCTCCACATGAGCCCCCTCCTATCCTATCCTACTGTACCACCCCCAGCATACTCTTCCACTTCTTTTTCCCTCACGTATTTATTTAGCTTCTTGTCATGCATCTGAGCTATTTGCCATAATTTGTCCCTGTGGCAGTGAGTTCCACATTCTCACCGCCTGCTGAGTATAGAAGCTTCTCCTGAATTCTTTACTGCATTTGTCAGTGATTCTGCAGTGTCCAGTGTTGTGAGTGAGTATGCTGGGGTTAAGGAGGTGACAGGCTTCTTATTCCAGACACCATCCCATGTCCCACGCTGGAAAGTTTAAGCACATGGATGTTGCCAGCTTTATTTAATTAATTTATTTTTTATTCATTTACAGGATGTGGTCTTCGCTGGCTGGGCCAGCATTTATTGCCCATCCCTAATTGCCCCCTTGAGAAGGTGGCGGTGAGCTGTCTTCTTGAACCGCTGCAGTCCATGTGGTGTATGTACACCCACAGTGCTGTTAGGGAGGGGGTTCCAGGATTTTGACCCAGCGACAGGGAAGGAACGGCCGATATATTTCCAAGTCAGGATGGTGAGTGACTTGGAGGGGAACTTGGAAATTGTGGTGTTCCCATCTCTCTGCTACACATGTCGTCGTGGCCAGTGGCAGGTGCTGCAACTACACATCAGTGAAAGTCCCAGTTCAGACTCGCTGCTCAGGCTCGCAAGTGAGTGAGGAATACAGGGAAAGGAAACAGCAAGTCCCTTTAAATGGCTGCTGCTCGGAATTAAAGGCCACGTTGAAACAAAATGGGGCTGGATTCCCCAGGAATTCCAACAGACTCCCCCGTAAGTACAGCAGAGCTCAGTAACACCTTGCATTTATGTAACGCCTACTCAAACAACAACTTGAATTTACACAGCGTTCTAAATGTAATCAGATAACCCAGGAGCAATTATCAAATTGCATTTGACGTGGAGCTGCATAAACAGACATTAGGCCTGCTCAGAGAGACAGGTGTTAAGAAGCTCCCTAAAGGAGGAAAGATAGGTGGAGAAGTTCAGGAAGGGAATTCCAGAGCAGAGGATGCAGCAGCCAAAAGCGAGGTCTCCAAGGGTGGAGTGATGGAAACCAGCATGTGTAAGAGGCCAGAGTTGAAGGGATCTTGGAGTGTTCTAAGGCAGGAGATGGTCGCAGAGGTAGGTAGGGATGAAACCATGGAGGGGTTTGAACTCCCAGGGAGTCAGCAGAGTGATTAACCCCTTGTAAACCTCACCTCCTGCACTGTTTATATTCATGACAAGTGCATCAGTCATTGACTGCTTAAGATTTACATTGTAAATTGGAACTAAAACAAACCAGTTAACACCCTAAACAAGGTAGAAACACGGAGAAGATTGCAAAAGCACTTCTGTTTTAAAAAAAAAAGCAGAAACGCAATGAATTCTTAAAATGAAGATAATGAGCCAGAAAGACAATTAAGCCTGTTGAGTTAGACCATCATTTGGAAATATTTCCCTCACACAGCATGCATTAATGAGAGCCATACTCAATACAGTCAAAATACTTCCCAACAGAATATATAGGAGCTCAATCATTGCCTGGTGTTTCTTTCTAATTAAGTACATCTCCTTTAAGTGCTGTATGTTACAGGAATGGAAGCACTGTCTAGACTTTGAAATACTTGGTGGGGGGGGGGGCGGTGAGCGAGTCATTGGCGGGATCCATTTTAACTTTAATAACGTTGCCGTGAACTGTCCGATATGAATGAAAACCTGGGCAGATGGGGCTTTGGTTGTACTCACTCACATGAAGAACCACAGGTTAAAAAAAGATAATTCTTGGTCTGTTGGCATCACTGCTGGGCCAGCATTTATTGCCCATCCCTAATTTACCTCGAGAAGGTGGTGGTGAGCCACCTTCTTGAACGACTGCAATCCCTGTGGTGTAAAGTGTTGTTAGGAAAGATGTTCCAGGATTTTGACCCAGTGACAGTGAACAGGGATATCTAAGTCAGGGTTGTTTGATATTCAAGTGATGGTGTAGTGCAAAAAGATCCTCTCACACATATGTGGAGTTTTATTTTTTGAAATATGCAGTGATTATGAAATCATCCTTCAATATTATTAAACAGTTGGCACAATCAGATAGGAATTGCTAAACTCAAAAAGACTACTCGCCTTCTATCATCTGGGTAGTCACATGTTGTAACACAATAGAGTTGTTGGCTAATCACAATGATCAGTCTTTTTAGAGGCTTTGGAGGTAGCGCCTTTGCGTGAGTGAATGGGTTCAAGTCCCAACCTAGAGTCTTGACCACCACTCTATGCTGACACTCCAGTGCAGTACAGAGGGTGTGCTGCACTGTTGGAGGTGTCATCTTTTAGATGAAACATTAAACCTCCCAGGACCTAATTTTGAAAGCAGCCAACCTGCACACAGCAAGATCCCACAAACAGCAATTTGATAATGACCAGGTAATCTGCGCTTTAGTAATACTTGTTTGGTGGTACAGAACTGAGAAAAGAGACATGTCAAAGCTCTTCATCTTGCAGTCATCAGGACACTTGACAAGAATACCAGTATAACTCCCCCTTGCATTGGTAATTTTTTTATTCATTGGATGTGGGCATCATCGGCTTGGCCAGCATTTATTGCCCATGTTTAGAGGGCATTTAAGAGTCAACTACATCTGGAGTCACGTGTAGACCACACCAGGTAAGGGTGGCAGTTTTCCTTCCCTAAGGAACATTAGTGACCCAGATGGGTTTTTAAACAACAAATGATAATGGTTTCATGTATCATTAGACTTTTAATTCCAGATTTTTATTGAATTCAAACTCCACCATCTGCTATAGTGATTTGAACCTTGGTCCCTAGAGCTTTACCCTGGGTCTCTGGATTACTAGTCCAGTGACAATACCACTACACCACCACCTCCCCCTTGCAGCATGTGAGTAACTTGTGAAGTATCCTAATGAGTGAAAGACTAAATGCTTTAGTAACGTTAGGTGATGGATAAATATTGATCTTGTAGGGTTGTTGTCAGATGTCAGTGATGTGTCAAACCACGATGAGCAGGACCACCTGTGACAGTGCAGCTTCTTTTGACTTCGCAACCGGTGAGACACATACTCTTCTTTCGCCTGTTCTGCCATTGAGGGCCTTTTGGACTGCATTTGTCTGGCATCTCTGCCTGACGGTGCTCGCCGGGGGCCCTACCAGGAGCAAGGAGCTCCCGAACACATCGCTCCAGCAATCATCAAAGTACACAAGCTTCTCCACTATGTCAAGGTGAGGATTCACTGAGAGTACACAACATTCCTGCACTGCACTGAGACCTGAACTATGATTCAAAGACTCATAAGAGTGCCAGAAAAATCTGCTGTAGCAAGGCCTCTGTCCCGTCCTCTGGATTCAATGGGAGGACCATCATACAAACCTTAGTGTCCTGCTTGAAGTCAGCTCCACAAACACCCAGGCAAAATTCCTGTAAAATCAACTTCATTGGATTGAACTGTGTCTGGGTGGCCTCTTGACCTCTTGAGACAGAGTCGAGAAATCTTGTCACTGACAGAACTGAGAGAGAAACTCACACAGAGCTACTCCCTGAGAGAGCTGAGCAAGTCACTGAGCCACAGGGCGCAATGCTGGCAAATCCTCATGAAAAATGACATCTGTGCAAAATGGCATTTCCTCCACCTGAGCCCGCAGTGAACGTTAAGTAGGATATTCGAATAATAATAATGGAGGAGGTTCTTTAATGGCGTGCGAGTGCTACACCACACAGCTGACAGCAAAGCCATTAGTGCAAGCTAATGAGGGCCAAAGTGAAACAGCATGGGCAGCGTAATCAGAATTGAATTGATTTGCATGTCGCAGGGTGAAGGGGAGCTATGATGTTAAAAGCTGTGGAGGTAAACACATTCACAAAGAGGATCCGAATCAGAAGAGGAAAAGATGAACTCGATAATAAAGCGGCAGGATTGGATGACTGTGCGGGTGTGACACTGACTGGTCTGAGAAACGATGGAACACAAGGTGGCAATGGGTCAGTATTAAGAAGATAACAGGAGTGTGATGTATGGATGAGGACAGGCACTCAGGGTTGGCCTCACCTGACTGATTATTCTAATGTATTGGAATAGTTTTTTAATACATATTTAATTAACATTCGATCTCTGTGATAGGGTAATTTTCTTCCTTTAATTGTTATGGCTCATTTTATGCAATTTTTTTTCCCACAAACGAGCAATGTTACCCGAAATGAAATTCCCGAATGGCTAATGAAGTGAAATTGAATTGAATTAAATTATGCAATAGGTGGTTAGGATTTGGAAAGCCTTGTCCAATAGGGTGATGCAGATAGATTCAATTGTAGCTTTCAGGAACAGAATTAGATAAATACTTGAAAGAGAAAAGGTCGCAGGGATATGGGGAAAGAGCAGAAGGGTGGAATTAGCTGGTTTGCTCTTCAAAAGAGCTGGCACAGACTCAATGGGCTGAGTGGCCCCCTTCTGTGCTGTACTATTCTATGGGCAGAATTCTCAGTTTGGTGGGCGGGTGTGGTTGGTGGGATTGGCCGGGGAACGGACCACCCCCACTGCGATTGGCCCCCAACCGCGAATTCACGCTGGCTGGCCAATTAATGGCCAGCATGAAGCTCACGCCGAAAGGCTCAGTGCTGCTGGGGTGGGGGCAGCAGAAGGGCTGAAGTCAGCACAGGCATGGGCGGGGGAGGGGGGGGCGGGGTGGGGGGGGGGGGGGGGGGTGGGTGGGTGGAGGGGGGAGTGCGGAGTGAAAGCCCCCCGAAGGCAGAGAGAGCTGCCTCAGGCAGTTGAAGACTTGACCAACCTAAAATTAAGGTCACAGAGGCCAGAAAAAAGACTCCAAGCTTTTTAATTAGTCCCCGAAAATGTAGGTAATGGAAATGCTGTCTACAGAAACTTATTTTTAATCTTAATTTATCAAGGAAACCTCATCCCGCACGTGAAAAATGCAAAGGCTGCCTAGCCGGCTCGCCCGCCAATTGTAATGTTGGACGGGCAACGATAAATCTCTGTTAATTGCACCGCTAATGATTCTAAAACAAAATCCTATTCAGAATAGGGGACTCAATAATAATGAGTATTAAAGCATAACTGTGCAATTGCATTGTGGTATGGAGTAGGACGTTAGAGCTGTAGGATATTACAGTACAGGAGGCCGCCATTTGGCCCATTGTACCTTGTGCCAGCTCTTCAAAGAGCTATCTAATATCCAATCCCTGGCTCTTGCCTCATAGCCCTGTATCCTTTCCCCCTTTACGTATTTAACCAATCCCCTTTCGAAAGTTAATATTGAATCTGCCTCCACCACCCTTTCAGGTATTGTGTTCATAATAGAGTAACTCATGGTTTAAGAGAAATTAAAAAGGTGATATTCAGACACTCACCCAACGTCCTGTTTAATTTTACGCCCAATCAGGTTGGGCATGTGCCCACCTGTGGGATGTAAAATTCTGCCCAAGTTTGCTCTTTCTTTAACATCAGTTACAATGTTAGGGACATTTTATTTTAAAAAACCATCTATCTTTGCTTGATTTGAATGGTTACTGTGATCAATGCAGCTGGAACATTATTCATAATGTACCAAAGTCTCCCCAAGGTGCTAGACGCTGGGTCGAACTAAAGGATGTTGCTTGTTACCATTCTCTGATTGCACTGTCAAGATTCATCAGTTACAGGCAGCCTCTAAAAGGTTTCTGCTACAATTTCGGTGGGTGGCAGAAAAGCCAGACGAAGAGGATATATGGGGGGGTGGAGGGGGGGGGGGGAATTTTCTTTCGAATGCAGAACCAGTAACTGTGAAGCGATGATGAGAACTGTTATGGGTGAACATCGACGTATTGAATAGTGATGGATCGCAGTTGCCTGGCAGCAGTGAAACTAACAAAGCGTGGGACTTGCAAGGAACAACACATCAGTGCAATCAAGTACATGTAATTGCATGTTATGACGAGGGAAGAGATGAGACAACTACATTTCACCCTATTCCAATGGCTCTTAAAGCTCATGTTGCAAAATTGCTTAAGCCTCTTTCACTCTCTTAACCCTCACTGCTCCCCCCACCCCCAACTGTAGCTTTGGGGAGCTGTGGTGCTGATTTCCCAGAATGGGTTGAAGTGGTTGAATTAGGAGGAATGGCTTCTCTTGGGTTTCAAAGGATGGGGGTTAATCTAATCCAAGGGCAGAATTTTAAGGCAGCGGGATTTTGCGTTCCGGCTGAAGTCAATCGGGTTTATAATGGGCTCGCTGCATTTTACAGCCTCGTAAAATTCTGCCCCAAGTGCTTAAAATAATAGGAGGATTTGATAGGGTAGATAGAAAAATTATTCCCTCTGGTGATGGAATCCAGAGCCAGGTCATTCAGGGGTGAAGCCAGGGAACCCAAAGGGTAGTGGAAATCTGGAACTCTTTCTCCCAACAGGCTGTGGATGCTGGAGGTTAATTGAAATTTTCAAGGCTAAGATCAATAGGTTTTTGTTAGGCTTGAAGGAATATGTAACCAAGAAGATAAATGGAATTGAGGCACACACCATCCATGATTTAATTGAATGGGGAAACAGGTTCGAGAGGCTGAATGGCCTTCTCCTGTTGCTATGTTCCTCCTGTATCACCAGTCTCTTCACTGACATCAGCTACTAGCAGCAGTTGAGTGGCAGTAATTGCTGGGGTAGAAGTCCCTAAGTCAATGGATGGAGGGAGAGAGGCCTACAGGCAGAATGCTCTCTATTCAGGTACAGATCAGCAGCAACCCAATTGATTCAAATCCCTCAATGACCTCCTTGTCTCTAACCTCCTGCAGCCCCATGACTCCCCAAGATATCTGCACTCCTCCAATTCCCGCCTCTCATGCGCCTCCAATTTTAATCGTTCCACCACTGGCGGCCATGCCTTCAGCTGCCTCAGTTCCAAGCTCTGGGATTCCCTCCCCAAACCTCTCCACCTCTCAACTCTCTCTCTCCTCCTTTAAGATGCTCATTAAAATCTACCTCCATCACCAAGGTTTTGGGCACCTGACTTAATGCCTCTTTAGGTGGTTCCGTGTCAGATCTTGTTTGAAAATGTCCTTGTGAAGCAACTGAGGTGCTGTATAATTGGCAGTTGTTGGATGGCTGAATAACTGAATTCCCTATTGGATTTCTCGGTGACTATCATATATTGGTGGCCTCTAGTTGCAAAGAGGAGGCTAAGGGACAACTGAATCAAGGTCTTTAAAATGATGAAAGGCTTTGATAGTGTAGGCATAGAGAGAATGTCTCCACTTAAGGGGGAGAGCAAAACTAGAGGCCATCAATATAAGATAGTCCCCAAGAAATCCAATAGGGAATTCAAGTGAAGCTTCTTTATACAGAGAGGGGTGAGAATGTGGAACTCACTTCCACGGGGAGTGGTTGAGGTGAAAAGCATTTATGGAGAAGCTGGATAATCAAATGAGGGAGATAGGAACAGGAGGATATGTTGATAGAGTGATATGAGGAAGGAGAGGAGGAGGCTTGACTGAAGCCTGGGCTTATTTTATACGTACAATCTGGGTAATTCTAAGAAATGAAAACGAATAATGGGTTAGTTTCTATAACGTGGGGCCAATCTGTGAAGTCAGTTTTACGCCTCGATGCCAAGTGGAAGGTTTACGCCAGTCTCTGCATTCAGACTCAATATGTACAGAAGACATAAACAAGTGTATCACTCTCCATCCTAAATGCTGCAGTATCTTAGTGCATCATGGACCACAGGAATGATAACAGTCATTTCCCTAGTAATTGAGATTAAGGCAGGCAAAACCCTCTCAGCATGCCATTGACCTGTAATCGCAAAAGATAGTCTGACTCATGCAAAGATTTCTTAACAATGAGTAAACCACAGTCATAATCAACATGTTCCAACACTGGCATCAAAACACTCTTTAGATTAGCTCCGGGCAGGTATCAGATTGAACATTATGTGCCAAAGTTTTGAAACCACATGATGTATGTTTGAAGGTATTGTCTGATAGTTGGTGATAGTGTCATTGATATGGATAAGGTGATGTAATGGTTATGTTACTAGACTGGTAATTCAAAGAATGTGTGTTCAAATCCCATCACGACAGTTTGGGAACTTCAATTCTATAAAATGTGGAAACAAAAAGCTAGCATCAGTAAAGGTTGCCCTTAAATTGCTGTAAAAACCTAACTAGTTTACTCATGTCCTTTAGGGAAGGAAACATCATGTTCTTACCTGCCTGGGCCTAGAGGTGATTCCGGTCCCTCACTATGGCTTACCAGACGGCCGGTTTTTGTACTGGACACTCTGGTTTTTAGCCACTCTGGCTACTGTCTGGTACTGGTTGGCTTCATATCCAGTTTTTTGACCCTTAGCCTACTTACTTCAGTAAAGCACCAGCAGAGGTCCTTTCCCTGAATGCTTCACGGCCAATGAAGTATCTTTTCTTGACGTGCAGTCGCTCTTGTAATGTAGCTTTCAGTCAACTGGTGAATTTGAGTCCAGTGCCCCCGTTTGGTTAATATTTAGTCACAGGACTGCATAAACCCAACCAGACCTCAATTTACCGAGTGATGATTGAAAGAAATTCGGGACACTGTGTGGGCTTTTAAAAAATACATTCATTCATGGGATGTGGGTGTTGCTGGGAAAGACAGCATTTATTACCCAACCCCACTTCCTGTTGAGAAGCCTCGATGCAGCAGGAATGCAAATGTCAGGTTTATTTGAATGCGAAGGTGTCCGGTTTTGGCCTTGGACACTGGTCACTTTATCCTTCACTGAGGCTGCCCTCTTAAGTGGCCTCACATCTCATTTATTTGTATCAAACCGCCAACCTGCAATGGTTCAAGAAGAAGAGCCACCATCACCTTCTTAGGGCAGCTCTTGGATGGACGATAAATGATGGCGGCACCCAAATCTCCAGAGCTGATGCTTAAAAAAAGTTAAGAATTTGAAAGCATACTCAAAACAGACTTTAACCCAGTGAGTTGTTGCTCTCTGCAATGCGCTGCCTGAAAGGGTAGTGGAAACAGATTCAATAATAAATTTCCGAAAGGAAATGCATAATTACGTCAAGGGAAAAAAAATTGCACACTATGAGGAATGAGCTGGGACTGCGATTAATCAGACGTCTCTTTCAAAGTGGCATTGTGGACCAACTGGCCTCTTTCTGTGCTGTGTCATCCTATATACCCAGCCAATCCAATCTGATGTGTGGGTGAGAGGAGTGAGAAACCCGTGACTGGAGATTAAGCGGAATGTAAACTTTCTGGTTATGATGGTTGCTGTACTGGATCACTGTGCTCGCAAATAGAAAGGAAATTCATATACTTTCAATTTTCTTATTTTTTCTTTTTCCAAAGACCCTGGTCCATAGCTACAACTATCCACTTGTTCAATATGTTTTTCTGTATTTCTAGAGAAATATTCATTTCTGAATGAAGTCTGAAGAACTATAATATAAATGATCAGTGTTTCTCTAATTACCATTCATGTAACAAAATAGACAGCTGCCATCCCATAATAAACACAGCATTTAAAAGAGGCGCTGGTGTCCTTTGATAAAACAAACTGACAAAGAATTACAACTATATTCCTTTGCTGTTTTTGTCATTTTTAACAAACATGTTTCTGTTCAAACAGTATGAGGTGACTGGGAGGAGTTTGTGGTTGAATTAATAATAGTCATTAACCTGAGGCTTCATCAAAGTTCATTTTAAATGTG
Organism: Carcharodon carcharias; assembly: GCF_017639515.1. Lineage (NCBI taxonomy): Eukaryota > Metazoa > Chordata > Chondrichthyes > Lamniformes > Lamnidae > Carcharodon > Carcharodon carcharias. Next base: position 25,943,944 of record NC_054492.1, on the reverse strand, counting down.
TTGTGTTAATTGGACTCCCTCACACTCTTGGGTTTAGTCATTTCTGCCAGCTCCTTACCAGCTTTAATCATCAGCACTCATTATTTTTAATGTAATTTTTTTTTGGAAGAGTGTTAACAATGCTGGAAAAAGAGGAAACACTTTCAAGCTCTGGGTCCTCACTATGAACATCAAGCAAAAATCTAAGTCTAGATATAGGATGGATGAACTGAGAAGAGTATATAACTCCTGCTCCCCATCATCATCCCCATCCCAGCCCCCAGAACAGTTCTCTCCTACAAATCGGGCGCAACTCCCTCTTTGTCACATGGGAGAACCTCCACCGCATGGACTGCAGCAGGTTGAAGAAGGTGGCTCACCATTACCTTCTCAAGGGCAATTAGGGATGGGCAACAAATGTTGTCTTTCCCAGAAGCACCCACGTCCCATGAATAAATACGTTTTTACAAAGCCCACACAGTGCCCCGAATTATCGTCACTTAGTAAATTAAAGTCTAGTTGGGTTCACGCAGCCCCGTGACCAGATATTAACCAATCAGTATCTCACCAGTGGCATTTTGGACTCAAATCCACCAATTGGCTGAACATTACATTACAAGCATGACTGCATTTCAAGAAAAGGTATTTCATTGGCTGTGAAGCACTTGGGGATGTCCTGAAGTCATGAAACACACTGTATATATGCAAGTTCTTCATTTCTTTACTAGTCACATGGAAACGCTCCTCAGCCCAAATGCAATTGATCCCAGCCTCCCCCAGCTCAAAATAAAGGCATTGTTTATCTGGCGTGCCCCCTGGGCATTTCGGTCAGGGGGAGCTGAGTAGAGTCATTAAAGTGGGGAATAAGCTCGACATTCAGTTAAATAACACCTACACTTTATGTTATAGCGTTTTCTTGCTCGCTTAATAAGAACATAAGAAATAGGACCAGGATGAGGCCATTCAGCCCTTCAAGTCTGCTCTGCCATTCAATAAGACCATGGTTGATCTTCTACTTCTACACCATTTTCCTGCACTATCCCCGTATCCCTTGATGTTTTTAATATGTAGAAATCTATCAACACTTCTCAACCTCTCACCTTCTAAGGAATACTCTGTATTTCTGTTTTTCCTACCAAAGTGGATAATCTCGCATTTCTCCGCATTGTCTTCCATCTGCTAAATTTTTGCCCACTTGTGTGACCTCTCCAAATCCCCTTGAAGCTCCTTTGCATCCTCCTCACAACTCACACTTCCACCTATTTTTGTATCATCTGCAAACTTGGAAATATTACATTTAATCCCTACATCCAAAGATGTAGATTGTGATTAGCTGGGGCCCAAGCACCGATCCTTGCGGTACCCCATGAATCATAGCCTGCCAACTTGAAAATGACCCATTTATTCCTACTCTCTGTTTTCTGCCCGTCAACCAGTTCTTAACGCATGCCAATATTTCCCCCCCGCCCCCCAATCTCATGTGTTTAATCATGATATATGCTCATATAGGGTTGCAGCTTCAAAAGGCATTTCAGTAAAAAACAAAGGATTCCAGACATTGACATCAATGACTTATGTTTGTTGGAAGTAGAAAGGCATTTCTGCCCAAGGCTGACTCAGCCCAGGGGGTTAGAGAACCGTGAAACTGGTCACAATGAAACAATGAATCACTGGTCGTCCTCAGTGATGGTGGGGGTGTGGGGCAGTGTGGGGGTGTGGGGGAGTGTGGGGGTGTGGGGGAGTGTGGGGGTGTGGGGGAGTGTGGGGGTGTGGGGGAGTGTGGGGGTGTGGGGGAGTGTGGGAGTGTGGGAGTGTGGGAGTGTGGGGGAGTGTGGGGGTGTGGGGGAGTGTGGGGGTGTGGGGGAGTGTGGGAGTGTGGGGGAGTGTGGGAGTGTGGGAGTGTGGGGGTGTGGGGGAGTGTGGGGGTGTGGGGGAGTGTGGGGGTGTGGGGGTGTGGGGGAGTGTGGGGGTGTGGGGGAGTGTGGGGGTGTGGGGGAGTGTGGGGGTGTGGGGGTGTGGGGGGGTGTGGGGGTGTGGGGGAGTGTGGGTGTGTGGGGGAGTGTGGGGGTGTGGGGGAGTGTGGGGGTGTGGGGGAGTGTGGGGGAGTGTGGGGGTGTGGGGGAGTGTGGGGGTGTGGGTGAGTGTGGGGGAGTGTGTGGGAGTGTGGGGGTGTGGGGGAGTGTGGGGGTGTGGGGGAGTGTGGGGGTGTGGGGGAGTGTGGGGGTGTGGGGGAGTGTGGGGGTGTGGGGGAGTGTGGGGGAGTGGGGGAGTGTGGGGGAGTGTGGGGGTGTGGGGGAGTGTGTGAGTCGGGGTGTGGGGGAGTGTGGGGGAGTGTGGAGGAGTGTGGGGGTGTGGGGGAGTGTGGGGGTGTGGGGTAGTGTGGGGGAGTGTGGGGGAGTGTGGGGGTGTGGGGGTGTGGGGGTGTGGGGGAGTGTGGGGGTGTGGGGGAGTGTGGGGGTGTGGGGGAGTGTGGGGGTGTGGGGGTGTGGGGGAGTGTGGGGGTGTGGGGGAGTGTAGGGGTGTGGGGGAGTGTGGGGGAGTGTGGGGGTGTGGGGGAGTGTGGGGGTGTGGAGGAGTGTGGGGGACTGTGGGGGAGTGTGGGGGAGTGTGGGGGTGTGGGGGAGTGTGGGGGATTGTGGGGGAGTGTGGGGGAGTGTGGGGGTGTGGGGGAGTGTGGGGGTGTGGGGGAGTGTGGGGGTGTGGGGGAGTGTGGGGGAGTGTGGGGGTGTGGGGGTGTGGGGGTGTGGGGGTGTGGGGGAGTGTGGGGGTGTGGGGGAGTGTGGGGGTGTGGGGGAGTGTGGGGGTGTGGGGGAGTGTGGGGGTGTGGGGGTGTGGGGGAGTGTGGGGGTGTGGGGGAGTGTGGGGGTGTGGGGGTGTGGGGGGGTGTGGGGGTGTGGGGGAGTGTGGGGGTGTGGGGGAGTGTGGGGGTGTGGGGGAGTGTGGGGGTGTGGGAGAGTGTGGGGGAGTGTGGGGGTGTGGGGGAGTGTGGGGGTGTGGGGGAGTGTGGGGGTGTGGGGGAGTGTGGGGGTGTGGGGGAGTGTGGGGGTGTGGGGGAGTGTGGGGGTGTGGGGGAGTGTGGGGGAGTGTGGGGGAGTGTGGGGGAGTGTGGGGGAGTGTGGGGGTGTGGGGGAGTGTGGGGGTGTGGGGGAGTGTGGGGGTGTGGGGGAGTGTGGGGGAGTGTGAGGGTGTGGGGGTGTGGGGGAGTGTGGGGGAGTGTGGGGGTGTGGGGGTGTGGGGGAGTGTGGGGGTGTGGGGGAGTGTGGGGGAGTGTGGGGGAGTGTGGGGGTGTGGGGGAGTGTGGGGGTGTGGGGGAGTGTGGGGGAGTGTGGGGGTGTGGGGGAGTGTGGGGTTGTGGGGGTGTGGGGGAGTGTGGGGGAGTGTGGGGGTGTGGGGGTGTGGGGGAGTGTGGGGGTGTGGGGGAGTGTGGGGGAGTGTGGGGGTGTGTGGGGTGTGTGGGAGTGTGGGGTGTGGGGGAGTGTGGGGGAATGGGGGAGTGTGGGGGAGTGTGGGGGAGTGTGGGGGTGTGGGGGAGTGTGGGGGTGTGGGGGTGTGGGGGAGTGTGGGGGATTGTGGGGGAGTGTGGGGGAGTGTGTGAGCGGGGTGTGGGGGAGTGTGGGGGTGTGGGGGAGTGTGGGGGTGTGGGGGAGTGTGGGGGAGTGTGGGGGTGTGGGGGTGTGGGGGTGTGGGGGTGTGGGGGAGTGCGGGGGTGTGGGGGAGTGGGGGAGTGTGGGGGTGTGGGGGAGTGTGGGGGTGTGGGGGTGTGGGGGAGTGTGGGGGTGTGGGGGAGTGTGGGGGTGTGGGGGTGTGGGGGGGTGTGGGGGTGTGGGGGAGTGTGGGGGGTGTGGGGGAGTGTGGGGGTGTGGGGGAGTGTGGGGGTGTGGGAGAGTGTGGGGGAGTGTGGGGGTGTGGGGGAGTGTGGGGGTGTGGGGAGTGTGGGGGTGTGGGGAGTGTGGGGGTGTGTGGGGGAGTGTGGGGGAGTGTGGGGGAGTGTGGGGGTGTGGGGGAGTGTGGGGGTGTGGGGGAGTGTGGGGGAGTGTGGGGGTGTGGGGGAGTGTGGGGTTGTGGGGGTGTGGGGGAGTGTGGGGGAGTGTGGGGGTGTGGGGGTGTGGGGGAGTGTGGGGGTGTGGGGGAGTGTGGGGAGTGTGGGGGTGTGTGGGGGTGTGGGGGAGTGTGGGGTGTGGGGGAGTGTGGGGGAATGGGGGAGTGTGGGGGAGTGTGGGGGAGTGTGGGGGTGTGGGGGAGTGTGGGGGTGTGGGGGAGTGTGGGGGTGTGGGGGTGTGGGGGAGTGTGGGGGTGTGGGGGAGTGTGGGGGGGTGTGGGGGAGTGTGGGAGTGTGGGGGAGTGTGGGGGAGTGTGGGGTGTGGGGGAGTGTGGGGGAATGGGGGAGTGTGGGGGAGTGTGGGGGAGTGTGGGGGTGTGGGGGAGTGTGGGGGTGTGGGGGTGTGGGGAGTGTGGGGGTGTGGGGGAGTGTGGGGGGGTGTGGGGGAGTGTGGGAGTGTGGGGGAGTGTGGGGGTGTGGGGGAGTGTGGGGGTGTGGGGGAGTGTGGGGGTGTGGGGGAGTGTGGGGGTGTGGGGACGTGGGGGGGTTTGGGGTTGTGGGGGAGTGTGGGGGTGTGGGGGAGTGTGGGGGTGTGGGGGGGTGTGGGGGTGTGGGGGAGTGTGGGTGTGTGGGGGAGTGAGGGGGGGTGTGGGGGAGTGTGTGAGCGGAGTGTGGGGGAGTGTGGGGGTGTGGGGGAGTGTGGGGGAGTGTGTGAGTGGATTGTGGGGGTGTGGGGGAGTGTGGGGGTGTGGGGGAGTGTGGGGGTGTGGGGGAGTGTGGGGGTGTGGGGGAGTGTGGGGGAGTGTGGGGGTGTGGGGGAGTGTGGGGGTGTGGGGGAGTGTGGGGAGTGTGGGGGAGTGTGGGGGAGTGTGGGGGTGTGGGGGAGTGTGGGGGTGTGGGGTAGTGTGGGGGCGTGTGGGGGAGTGTGGGGGAGTGTGGGGGAGTGTGGGGGTGCGGGGGAGTGTGGGGGTGTGGGAGAGTGTGGGGGAGTGTGGGGGTGTGGGGGTGTGGGGGAGTGTGGGGGTGTGGGGGAGTGTGGGGGAGTGTGGGGGTGTGTGGGGGTGTGTGGGAGTGTGGGGTGTGGGGGAGTGTGGGGGAATGGGGGAGTGTGGGGGAGTGTGGGGGAGTGTGGGGGTGTGGGGGAGTGTGGGGGTGTGGGGGTGTGGGGGAGTGTGGGGGATTGTGGGGGAGTGTGGGGGAGTGTGGGGGTGTGGGGGAGTGTGGGGGTGTGGGGGAGTGTGGGGGTGTGGGGAGTGTGGGGGAGTGTGGGGGTGTGGGGGAGTGTGTGAGTGGGGGTGTGGGGGAGTGTGTGAGTGGGGTGTGGGGGAGTGTGTGAGTGGGGTGTGGGGGAGTGTGTGAGCGGGGTGTGGGGGAGTGTGTGAGTGGGGGTGTGGGGGAGTGTGTGAGCGGGGTGTGGGGGAGTGTGGGGGTGTGGGGGTGTGGGGGGTTGTGGGGGTGTGGGGGAGTGTGTGGGTGTGGGGGAGTGTGGGGGTGTGGGGGAGTGTGGGGGTGTGGGAGAGTGTGGGGGAGTGTGGGGGTGTGGGGGAGTGTGGGGGTGTGGGGGAGTGTGTGAGCGGGGTGTGGGGGAGTGTGTGAGCGGGGTGTGGGGGAGTGTGTGAGCGGAGTGTGGGGGAGTGTGGGGAGTGTGGGGGTGTGGGGGAGTGTGGGGGTGTGGGGGAGTGTGGGGGAGTGTCGGGGTGTGGGGGAGTGTGGGGTTGTGGGGGTGTGGGGAGTGTGGGGGAGTGTGGGGGTGTGGGGGTGTGGGGGAGTGTGGGGGTGTGGGGGAGTGTGGGGGAGTGTGGGGGTGTGTGGGGGTGTGGGGGAGTGTGGGGTGTGGGGGAGTGTGGGGGAATGGGGGAGTGTGGGGGAGTGTGGGGGAGTGTGGGGGTGTGGGGGAGTGTGGGGGTGTGGGGGTGTGGGGGAGTGTGGGGGTGTGGGGGAGTGTGGGGGGTGTGGGGGAGTGTGTGAGTGTGGGGGAGTGTGGGGGGGTGGGGGAGTGTGTGAGCGGGGTGTGGGGGAGTGTGGGGGTGTGGGGGAGTGTGGGGGTGTGGGGGAGTGGGTGTGGGGTTGTGGGGGAGTGTGGGGGTGTGGGGGAGTGTGGGGGTGTGGGGGGGTGTGGGGGTGTGGGGGAGTGTGGGTTTGTGGGGGAGTGTGGGGGAGTGTGGGGGAGTGTGGGGGTGTGGGGGAGTGTGGGGGTGTGGGGGAGTGTGGGGGAGTGTGTGGGAGTGTGGGGGTGTGGGGGAGTGTGGGGGAGTGGGGGAGTGTGGGGGTGTGGGGGAGTGTGGGGGTGTGGGGGAGTGTGGGGGAGTGTGGGGGTGTGGGGGAGTGTGGGGGTGTGGGGGAGTGTGGGGAGTGTGGGGGAGTGTGGGGGAGTGTGGGGGTGTGGGGGAGTGTGGGGGTGTGGGGTAGTGTGGGGGCGTGTGGGGGAGTGTGGGGGAGTGTGGGGGAGTGTGGGGGTGCGGGGGAGTGTGGGGGTGTGGGAGAGTGTGGGGGAGTGTGGGGGTGTGGGGGAGTGTGGGGGTGTGGGGGAGTGTGGGGGTGTGGGGGAGTGTGGGGGTGTGGGGGAGTGTGGGGGTGTGGGGGAGTGTGGGGGAGTGTGGGGGAGTGTGGGGGAGTGTGGGGGTGTGGGGGAGTGTGGGGGTGTGGGGGAGTGTGGGGGAGTGTGGGGGTGTGGGGGAGTGTGGGGTTGTGGGGGTGTGGGGGAGTGTGGGGGAGTGTGGGGGTGTGGGGGTGTGGGGGAGTGTGGGGGTGAGGGGGAGTGCGGGGGAGTGTGGGGGTGTGTGGGGGTGTGGGGGAGTGTGGGGTGTGGGGGAGTGTGGGGGATTGGGGAGTGTGGGGGAGTGTGGGGGAGTGTGGGGGTGTGGGGGAGTGTGGGGGTGTGGGGGTGTGGGGGAGTGTGGGGGTGTGGGGGAGTGTGGGGGGGTGTGGGGGAGTGTGGGAGTGTGGGGGAGTGTGGGGGAGTGTGGGGTGTGGGGGAGTGTGGGGGAATGGGGGAGTGTGGGGGAGTGTGGGGGAGTGTGGGGGTGTGGGGGAGTGTGGGGGTGTGGGGGTGTGGGGGAGTGTGGGGGTGTGGGGGAGTGTGGGGGGGTGTGGGGGAGTGTGGGAGTGTGGGGGAGTGTGGGGGTGTGGGGGAGTGTGGGGGTGTGGGGGAGTGTGGGGGTGTGGGGGAGTGTGGGGGTGTGGGGGAGTGGGGGGGTGTGGGGGTGTGGGGGAGTGTGGGGGTGTGGGGGAGTGTGGGGGTGTGGGGGGGTGTGGGGGTGTGGGGGAGTGTGTGAGCGGGGTGTGGGGGAGTGTGTGAGCGGGGTGTGGGGGAGTGTGTGAGCGGAGTGTGGGGGAGTGTGTGAGCGGAGTGTGGGGGAGTGTGTGAGCGGAGTGTGGGGGAGTGTGTGAGTGGGGTGTGGGGTGTGGGGGAGTGTGTGAGTGGGGGTGTGGGGGAGTGTGGGGGTGTGGGGGAGTGTGGGGGAGTGTGGGGGTGTGGGGGAGTGTGGGGGTGTAGGGGAGTGTGGGGAGTGTGGGGGAGTGTGGGGGAGTGTGGGGGAGTGTGGGGGTGCGGGGGAGTGTGGGGGTGTGGGGGAGTGTGGGGGTGTGGGGGAGTGTGGGGGTGTGGGGGTGTGGGGGAGTGTGGGGGTGTGGGGAGTGTAGGGGTGTGGGGGAGTGTGGGGGAGTGTGGGGAGTGTGGGGGAGTGTGGGTGTGTGGGGGAGTGTGGGGGATTGTGGGGGAGTGTGGGGGAGTGTGGGGGTGTGGGGGAGTGTGGGGGTGTGGGGGAGTGTGGGGGAGTGTGGGGGTGTGGGGGTGTGGGGGTGTGGGGGAGTGTGGGGGTGTGGGGGAGTGTGGGGGTGTGGGGGAGTGTGGGGGTGTGGGGGAGTGTGGGGGTGTGGGGGAGTGTGGGGGTGTGGGGGTGTGGGGGAGTGTGGGGGTGTGGGGGAGTGTGGAGGTGTGGGGGAGTGTGGGGGTGTGGGGGAGTGTGGGGGTGTGGGGGAGTGTGGGGTGTGGGAGAGTGTGGGGGAGTGTGGGGGTGTGGGGGAGTGTGGGGGTGTGGGGGAGTGTGGGGGTGTGGGGGAGTGTGGGGGTGTGGGGGAGTGTGGGGGAGTGTGGGGGAGTGTGGGGGAGTGTGGGGGAGTGTGGGGGTGTGGGGGAGTGTGGGGGTGTGGGGGAGTGTGGGGGAGTGTGGGGGTGTGGGGGAGTGTGGGGTTGTGGGGGAGTGTGGGGGTGTGGGGGAGTGTGGGGGAGTGTGGGGGTGTGGGGGTGTGGGGGAGTGTGGGGGTGTGGGGGAGTGTGGGGGAGTGTGGGGGAGTGTGGGGGTGTGGGGGAGTGTGGGGGTGTGGGGGAGTGTGGGGGAATGGGGGAGTGTGGGGGAGTGTGGGGGAGTGTGGGGGTGTGGGGGAGTGTGGGGGTGTGGGAGTGTGGGGGAGTGTGGGGGGGTGTGGGGGAGTGTGGGGGTGTGGGGGAGTGTGGGGGAGTGTGGGGGAGTGTGGGGGAGTGTGGGGGAGTGTGGGGGTGTGGGGGAGTGGGGGAGTGTGGGGGAGTGTGGGGGGGTGTGGGGGAGTGTGGGGGGGTGTGGGGGAAGTGGGGGAGTGTGGGGGTGTGGGGGGTGTGGGGGAGTGTGGGGGAGTGTAGGGGTGTGGGGGGGTGTGGGGGAGTGTGGGGGAGTGTGGGGGAGTGTGGGGGTGTGGGGGAGTGTGGGGGAGTGTGGGGGAGTGTGGGGGAGTGTGGGGGTGTGGGGGAGTGGGGGAGTGTGGGGGAGTGTGGGGGGGTGTGGGGGAGTGTGGGGGCGTGTGGGGGAAGTGGGGGAGTGTGGGGGTGTGGGGGTGTGTGGGGGAGTGTGGGGGAGTGTAGGGGTGTGGGGGGCTGTGGGGGAGTGTGGGGGAGTGTGAGGGGGTGTGTGGGAAGTGGGGGTACGGTGGGGGGGGGGAGCAAGGCAGGGCAGCAAACCATACTGTGCAACGTCAGGATGGGATCTGCTTTAGGAAGGAAAACAAACTGTGTAACAACTGGGAACTGTTCAGCCAGTGGCTGTGCTCCTCTGAGAGCACTCTGCTTCCATTAGGGGCTGTAAGTTTTATCATACACACTGAGAGCTCAGGTACACAGTACGCTGATTCAGTCCTTTTCTGTGAATTGCTTAAATAGGGTAGAGCAGTCCCAGAGACTTGAGTTATACTGATTCAAGGCAATTAATGCTGCCACTTTCCTCTCAACATACACATCCTTGGTTTTTATTGCTCCATCACTGGCGGCCGTGCCTTCAGCTCCCTGGGTCCCAAATTCATTCCCTAAATCACTCTCTTTCTACCTCTGTCCTATAAAATTTCAATCTACAATTTAAAACTTCAATCTTTGTCCAAGCTTCACGTCATCTCTTTGTATATTTGGCTCAATGTCAAATTTTGTTTGATAATGCTCCTGTGAAGCACTTTCGGACATTTTGCAGCGTTAAAGGTGCCATATAAATGCAAGTTGCTGTTGTTAAAGTAACATGGCCGCAGGAATGGCAAATATTTATCTCTCCTGAGGTCAGCAATGGGAAATGGTGGGTTAAGTAAGACAGAATGCCTCTAACCAACTAGGGAAGCTTTTAGATAAACACATAAGAGAGAAGGAGATAAAAGAATGTTGATAGGTGTAGAGAGGGGGAATGATCATGTGAAGCATAAGCTTCAGCATTGGCCATTTGGTTTGAATGGCCTGTTTCTGTGCTGTAAACTCTACGTATTTGGGTTGCAGGATACAGCTGGCTTGAAGGTAGGCCTCACCACCATTGACCCAGATCTCTTTGTGCATAATTTCATTTTGTGCAAAAATTCAGTCAACAACGGCAAACCTTGAGTTACCTAGTGCCTTCAACAAAATAAAATGTCCCAAAGCACTTATTATTCAATCATTCTGTAACTCCTTCCAGCCACAATCACCATTAATAGCGTCAAGACATACAGAAAGCATCCTGACACTACTAAGAAAAGAACTCAAGGTTAGTCATAATTCTTTGTATCGGTTTGACTTTGCAATTAGCAAAGAACCTCCACCTACACCTTATTACATTGCAAATAATCTAATACATTCTTCAACCTCTTATTTAGCTCCTTATCAATAGTGATGCAGTGGGGAGTTAATTGATATGGTATGCTGAAAGGGTAATATCAACTGGGTTGAAAAGGGACACTCCTATGATTTCTGATCTATATCATTGACTATTAAGGGCAGGACTTGTGACAACGAACGTTTGTTTTGAAACTTTGTCCTGCCCTCAACCCTCTGAAATCTCTGCAGGCCTCCAATTCGGGTCTTTTGCACTTTCTTGACTCCCCTCGCTCCACCATCAGTGGCTATATCTTCAGCTGACTGGTCCCTAAGCTCCCTAAACCTCTCCCTCCCCCTCTCTCTCTTCCTTTAAGGTATTCCTTAAAACCAACCACTTTGACCAAGTTTTGATTGCATACTGTCTTATAAAAGCTCTTCTTGTGGCTCATTGTCAAACTTTGGTTGATAATCGCTCCTGTGAAGCATCCTGCGATGTTTTACAATGTTAAAGGTGCTATATAAATGCAAGTTGTTGTTGCTGTTGCATGCCAATTAGCAGCAAGAAGTTAAATTCATCGTGATGACATTACACCTTGTTATGCCTGTTTTCCGGTTGGCAATTGGATATAGAAGTTAAGCAACCGCTACCTCACTGCAATAAGAGAGGTTTCTTAGAAACTTGGGCCTTTGTATTCAATAAGGTCGGTCAATGGCTCTAACTCTGGCCTCTTAACCATCTCCAATTTCTTTTGTTCCACCACTGGCAGCCTTGCCTTCTCATATCTAGATCCTAAGTACTGGAATTCCCTCCCTTGACCTCTCTACCTCTCACTCCTCTTTTAAGATGCTCCTTTAAATCTACCTCGTTGACCAAACCTTTGATCACCAGTCCTCATGTCTCCTGTGACTTACTGTCAATCATTGTCTGATTCATGTCTGTGGACCATCTGGGGATATTTTATTATGTTACAGCTGCGAGATACAGTTGTTATTGTTGTACTGCTATTGCCCTCTGTTTTCCTGAGAAAATAATTATCATTCCTGCAAACAAGTCTGATCCCATTTATTCATGATAAATGAATACAGTCACTCTCACAAGCCTTCGTAATATGAGACTATAATGAGATGATCGTCAGTTTGTTTAATCCTTTTGTAAAAGTAAATTATACCTTTCATGTTGACTGTACAATGTGATCATTGTGAGTTAAAGGATTTCTACACAATTGAAGCTTGGGAAGGGTGGAGTATTCAACGATTGTTGAATTAATCCTAAAACTGCCACAGAGGTCAGACCACACATAGTTTGAATTGGTAGTACATAATTGCATACTGATTGACTAGACACTTCAATGTTTGTGCTCTCTTAAGCAGGTTATTTATAGTGCCAAGTATTGATAGTTTCACCAAGAGAGAGTCTAACCACCTCCCCATTACAATCAATGGCATTACCATCACTCGACACCATCCAGGGTAAAGCAGTCCACTTGATCAATGGCCTATTCCACCCACTTAAACATTCACTCTCTCCGCCACTGGCGGATGGTGGGAGCAGTATGCACCATCTACTGGGTGCACTGCAGAAACTTGCCAAACCTGTGGACTTTACCACCTAGGAGTACAAGGACAAAGAAAATTATGACCAGTCCCTCCATAATTTCCACTCTCACCTCCCTGTTTATCCTTGGATGCATTGCATCTAGCATTGGTGCCTTAAAAATCTTAACTACAGGCAGCCTATCCAATAACACCTGAAACCCTTCAAGTGCCTGAATTTCCTCCTCTTTCACCATGACCTGCACAGCATCTTCATAGTAAAGACAGATGCAAAGTATTCATTTAATACCTCAGCTACACCCTCTGTGTCCATGCGTAGATCCCCTTTTTGGTCCCTAATCAGCCCCACTCCTCCTTTTATCACTCTTTTATTATTTATATTCTTATAGGAAGACTTTTGGATTCAAGGAATTGGACATCAAGCATTCCAATTCTACCAGAAGCACTGTGCTTGAGTCCTTGAGGAAGTTGGTGTTGTGTTTTCTGCGGTAAAGTTCTGAAGCTTGTGAGTGAAAAGAGGCTTCACCAATAGCAAAACACATGACACTGTCCTGTACTCCACCACTTTCAACTTAGGTCAAGTACAAAAATCCATTTGACTGTAACATGGGGCAGAATTTTTCCCCTCATTGGACAGGTGGGCCTGGGGGTGGGGGGGGGGGTGTCTGCGAAACCGCCCACCATCGAACCCTGACCACGATTTCACATTGATTGGCCAATTAATAGCCAGCCAGCATGAAAGTCATGCTTAGAGCCTCAGCATCACCGGAGTGGGGGGTGGGAAGTGCACGAGAGTTGAAGCTTGCGCATGTGCAGGGGTGGGGGGGGGGGGGTGCGCTCCCTGAAGGCACAGAGCAGCCTCACGCAGCCAAATATTTTAAACGTTAAAAACAAAGAAGTTAAAACTAAGCAAAACATGTCCCCTCACATGACGTTAAAAATGAGACTTAAAAATTTTTATTGTGTTTTTATTTACTGTCCAAAACCTCATCCCTCATCTGACGGCAGCAAAAAATTCAAATTAATTAATTGATTAAGGGCCCTAATAAGCCTCTTAACTGTTGGCGGGCGCACTGCTGGCTTTTGTGTGCGCCCGCTGAGCGAAATATCGCAAGAGTGCGCGATGACATTGGGACACTCGCCCCCAACGTCATCGTGCACTACTTCACTCTCCTTCGGGTTGGTTGCGCGCCCACCCACAGGACAAAAAATTCCACCCATGAGTTCCTAGTTCGTACTGTGTGACAGCCTATGTAAAAACTTAAAAGCCAACCAGATTGGTTGTTCCTCAAGGCGGCACTAGCTAGGCCAGCATTTATTGCTCATCCCTAATTGCCCTTGTTTAGAGGGCATTTAAGAGTCAACCACATTGCTGTGCATCTGCAGTCACATGTATGTAGGCCAGGATGGTAGATTTCCTTCCTTAAAAGGACATTAGTTAACCCAGATGGGTTTTTGAAGACAGTCAGCAGTGGCTTTGTGGTAATCATGAGACGATTGAATTCAAACTTCACCATCTGCAGTGGTGGGATTTGAACCTGGTACCTAGAGCATGACCCCAGGTCTCTAGAATGCTAGTCCAGTGACAATAACACTACGGCCCTGGTTTCATTAGGGAAAAGGCTAGAATTGTCAAATTGATTCCTGAGCTCATTTGTGCCTTTATAAGAACTTTAGTTTGATGTATGGATGAGGATATGCACTCAGAGGGACTCGCTGACTGATTATTTTAATGTATTGGAATGGTTTTTAATACATATTTTAATTAAAGTTGCATCTCTGTGTTAGGTTAATTTTCTTTTATTGTTATGATTCATTTATATGTAACTTTTAACCAGCAAGCAATGGTACACAAAATGAATCCCCAAATGGATATGAAAGTGAATTGAATGAATTAATTCCTGATCTACAAGATTCCAGTGTAAATGCAATCACCTCTTCAAACAACAGCAGTAACAACTTGTATTCACATAGCACCTTTGATACTAAAACATCCCAAAGAGCTTCACAGAGGCAACTCTCAGGAACAAGGAGACAAGTTAACTGTTTAATTCTATGATTTTTCTTTTTATTAACACTTGCTCTTGACTTTAACGTCGAAATGCTTTGTGTGAAGAGCTTCACTAAGTAGAAGTAGTGATTGTACTTGACACTCCAGAAATTAAAGATTCATACGAAAATACAAAGTAGGAGCAGGAGTAGGCCATTCATCCCCTCGAGCCTGCCCTGCCATTCAATAAGATCATGCTGCTCTGTTTGTGTTTTGAATTCCACATTCCCATCAACTCCTGGACACTGCTGCAGAGGAAAGGCACATGGGGCAATAACAAAAGTGTGCTCTTTTTAAAAAATAAACTCTTTGAACTCTTTGTTGGTTAGATATAGAAATATTAGATAAGAGAGAAAAGCTGTTTGACTGATGATCAGGAATCTCCAATTGAGTAAGGGAGAGCCTGCTTGCTTTCTGATTGGTTTGGGATGATGGAACATCCTGGTGTGGGACGGTTCGAGACAGGATTTGATGAAACCTTTTAAGAATATGTCCAATTGGAGGTGACAACCCTAAATGTCATACACACCTAAAGGTCTAAGCTTTGGCTCATGGGGGGGTGGGGCTAAGTCACCCACCCAAAGCTACTGGGATCCTTCTTTCCATTTCTAGAACATGTCGGGTGATGTCCAAGGACATTTATGTTAGCTGTGGCTCAGTGGGTAGCACACTCACCTTTGCGTCAGGAACAACAACTGTGGGATCTATCACGTTCACCTGAGGGGGCAGACAGGGCCTCAGATTAACATTGCCTCCAAAATCCGGCAATTCTAGCAGTGCAGCACTTGCTCAGTACTGAACTGGGAATGTCCTCAAGTGTTTTCGCATGGTCTTCCTGTAGCTGGCATAGACTCCATGGGATGAATGGCCTGTGGAGTAAATTACTCAATTCTCTGGAGTGGGACATGAGCCCATGACTTTCCTCATTCAGAGGCAAGAATGCTATGCAATGAGTCACAGCTGGCAAGAAATCTAGTAGGAGAGGTTGGGTGATGTCAAGCTGTGATTTAAGTGCCTCTAGTTTGTCAGGGGAAGGAAAGAAAATCTCCTTACTTCACAGCTCTTGAGAACAATTGATTTAGAGGCAGTGATTCGACATTATGAGGATCAGAATGTTTGCTATGAGGTTCTGTTGAAGGATCATGAGGACTCGAAATGTCAACTCTTTTCTTCTCCGCCGATGCTGCCAGACCCGCTGAGTTTTTCCAGGTAATTCTGTTTTTGTTTTGCATTCACAGTCCCAGGGCATCTCGCCAAGTCTCCTTTGCCAGCATTTCACAAACTCCAGACCTCCGCCTCCTAGAAGGACAAGGGCAGTTAGACACATGGGAGCACCAATTCCAATAAGTTCCCCCAATTCTCATGCCATCCCATTGATCACCATTCCCTCATTACCATTGGGTGAAAATCCTGGAATTCACCACTTGGACTGCAAAATGGTGGCACAATATCACCTCTTCAAGACCAGCTAGGGCAATTAATGCTGACCTTGCCAGTGATGCCTACGTCCCCAGAATGAATTTTAAAAAATAAACACCGTCCCCATTAAAATGGTATCATCACATTGGGCTGAATTTTCTGCCTGTCGGGTGGGTGGGCACGACCCAATCTCTGGCAGGCAGGGAGCTGATCCCCGCCAGAGACTGGGCCCCGCCACCATTTTAAGTTTGGCCCGCCCAGCGTGACGCCCGGTGGGAAGCGCCATCACTCTCTGTGCGGCGGAGGGAGGGGGATTCCCCAAATGCGAGAGCGCGCTCTTTCACACATGTGCACGTTAAAGTGCACATCTCCCTGGGGCTAAGTGCTGTCTCAGGGAGATCGCTGAAAGGTTTTCAAAATAGAAAAGGAAAAGAAACCATTAACATGTCCCCCTCGTGACAATGTCACACGAGATGGGACATGTTAATAAATTGCTCAAAAACTTCAATAAACTTTAAAACTGACATGAAACCTCATCCCGCCGGTGGATGAGATTTCATGTTTTTTCAGAAGCCCGCCGGGGCTCCTGGCCTGCCCACCAGCCTTAAGGTTGGATGGGCAGGTCCTTTAATTGTTTTAATTATCCTGTCAATGGCCTCAATTGGCCATTGACAGGTCAGTGGGCAGACAGCTGATCGCGCTGTGCCCCCGCCTTCCTGAAGATTTGAATGGGGTGGGATGTCATCGGGGTGTTGCCCACGGAAAATTTCATCCCATTGTGTTTTTACAGAACACGGAGAAAACTTGTCTGACAGAAAACACCTGGACAAGTGTAGAGTATGTTGTCAGGAAGAGACAATAATTTTCATAATGTTTTGGGAATTTATTATAGAGTAATAGTGGGGTCTGTGTCTATCTGTGTGTGGGACTTAAATGAATTAAAGGCAGCTGGTCTGAAGGCTTTGATGTATCAGAAGATAAGTTAGGTTTGAAATGTTAAGTAGGTAAACATGGGAGAAGTTTTAGAATGTGAGGTGTAAAGGGAACATTTGCATTTTTAAATAAACCAGATTAGTTTGAATACAAAACAAGGGGTGGAAGCTTATACGTTGCCAGGAGAAGTTAAGAAACAGTGTGTTTACTTTTCCCAAAGATTACTGTTAAAATTGGTACTATGATAGATTTCATTATTAGAGAGGTAAAGTCCAAAGACATAGTCCCATAAAACAATGGGAATTTGCATTCAAAGGGGAAAATATGTATAAAGGAGCTAAGGCTGTGTGTATGGGCAGGCATTCTAAGATCTAGCACAAGAGTGAAAAGCCTCCAGCATCTAAGCCTCAAGCTGCTATCTACAAGGAACTAAAGCTGAGGAAAAACTCACTGAATTCAACTGTTCAGGGTATTGTGGGGAGAATTTTCACCCTGTTGGGGTGGTTGTTGCTGGAGCAGGCACGAGCATGTGTGCAGCCGATTGCTGCTCGCGATTGACTGGGCGCCACCATTTTACATGGGCAGGGCCAATTAAGGCCCACCCAGTGTGACGCGCACCCGGAAGTGCTGAGTGCTCCCTGTGCGGGTGGGGGAGGGGTTGACTGAGTCGGGGCCTGCGCTCTTTCGTGCATTTTCACAGAAGAGCGCAGAAATCTCCGAGGCACAGAGCTGCCTCGGGGAAAAATTTTAATAAAGGAAAAAAAATTTTAGGACCTGTCCCCTCATCTGAAACTGTCACATGAACTGGGACATGTCTATGAATTTTATTAACAATTTTTTCAAGCCTTTAAACACCTTCATAAAACCTCATCCCGCCCGTGGATGGGCTTTCATGAAAAATACAAAGGCCGCCTGGGCTCTTCGTCTGCCCCACCCCTCCCCCCACCAACCTTAAGGTTGGACGGGCAGCTCAGTTTATTGATTTAATTGATAGTTAACTGGCCTTAATATGCCTTTGGCAGTTTGGGTGCGCAGCCAACTCAGGTGCACACCCGCCGAACTGAAAACCTGAATGACGGGCGGTGACATTGGGACGCATACCTGATGTCACCCCCGCGTCATTTTACCCCTCGGCGAGCAGGCCCCGCCCCTGCTCACCAAGCCGAAGATTCTGCCTTGTTTGTTACGTGGATTTTAAAAGTCACAGGCAAAGTATGTGACTGTCGCCCTAACGGAGGTGTTACTGGGGTTTAGATTAATTAGGGGATTTAGACGTTATTGTAACAGTAATTTGTAGATCTAATTATGTGCTTCAAATTATTTCTTCTATTATTAAAAGTTTAATTTAGTTTTGTAAGAAACCTAAGGCTTGTTAGACTTTTTACTGAATTCAAAGCCTGCATCTCGGAATAAGTACAAATTGCAAATAGTTGTGGCAGTTGCTTCATGTTTCCCTCTGGGGTTTGGGCAGCTTGGCATTTACCACCTGCCTGTCATAACAACAGACATAAAGAAGAAGATCTATTCTACAGCAGCAGTGCCCACTCATACAGAGATAAAATGGGAGAGATCAGAACACTCCATCTTGATTCTGCTCTCTTAAGATTAACTGTATGGACCCAATGCTTGGGTGAGGAGATTTCTAAACCTATTGAAGCAGATTGATTGCTCTCAGCAGGGATGTGTAAGATTACCAATGAAGAACAGTGGGAGACGGAAATGAATTCACAGAATGGTGCTGGAAAGTGTGGCCATTGAGACTTAGGGCTCATAAACTGTGGGCTTCCTAACATTGAGAGTTAAATTATTTTCTGGTGTCCCACTGTTTCCGAGCTGGTAATTCTGTTTATATGACCAGGAGGGGTTGCTGGAGCTGACAGCACAGGAAAACTGAATTAACATCAGCCTGGATGCCGTTCACCCAATGTTCCTGATATTTCCACTAGACATGTTAATTTAGCACCCTCAAACAATCCAGCTCAGTAATTCCTGTAACTCAGCTCCACAATTTCTAAATATAAAATATTAATAAAACGCCTCACAGAAATAAGTAGAAACAAAGGGAACTAATTTTAGCCATGATCTAATTGAATGGCAGAGCAGGTTTAGGATTTTCTAAGTCCACCTGAGAGGTTAGGGCCTTAGTTTAACATCTTACCTAAAAGTGCCTTCAACAGTGCAGCACTCCCTCAGTATTGGCATTGAGACTATCAGTCTAGATTTTGGTTTGTTTTTTTTAAAATTCATTCACGGGATGTGGGTGTCACTGGCTGGGCCAGCATTTATTGCCCATCCCTAGTTGCCCTTGAGAAGGTGGTGGTGAGCTGCCTTCTTGAACCGTTGCAGTCCACGTGGTGTAGGTACACCCAGTGCTGTTAGGGAGGGAGTTCCAGGATTGTAGCAAATGCTTCAGCCTTATCTTTTGCACTGATGTGCTGAGCTCACCTATCACTGTGGGTGGGGATATTTGTGGAGCCTCCTCCTCCAGTGAGTTGTGTAATTGTGCACCATGAATGGATGTGGCAGGACTGCAGAGACTAGATCTGATCCGTTGGGAGGTGGGATCTGTCACGAAGCTATATGTGTATAATATTTTGGAAAATATTTTTCTTTTAAAAAAAGAGGTTAATTTGCTGGTGTGTCTTAATTGGACTAAAGCCAGCTAATCAGTGCTTTGATGGGTACTAGTTTTGATATATGAGAGAGATAGTGTGCATTTGTATTTTTTTTTTGAATAGGGCATTCAAGAAGTGGGGTGAAAACTGACAGCTTTCTAGCAGCTACCAAGCAATATGTTTATATTACTAACAAAATTGATACAATGAAAAGGGGTTTTGTTGTTAGAGAGATTTAGTTCAGAGGTTGTTGATACAATGAGAATTAACATTCAACGGGTGGTAGTTTCAGTGTACAGGGCAGAGGCAATGTGAGATCAAAAGCAGCTGTGAGCCTCCAACTCTCTCCACAGGAACCAAAGTGAAAGGAACCTCATTTTGAATTCATAAGGTGAAAATGCTTTGCCTGGTCTCTGGTTAAGTCTATGGGTTGCTGTTTCCTTAAATGGAGATTAGTTTGGGAATTAGTTATAAGTTATGATAGTAGTAATTTGTAGCCATGTATTTTAATCTGTGTAACTTAATAAAATGTTTAATTTAATGTAAAGCCTCAAGAACTGGTGGTCTGATTCCTGAATTTAGAGTCGCATCTCAAACATACCACTTAAAATTATAGGTTATGACTGTTGTTTAAGGTTTCCCCTCTGGGATTTTTAAATAACTCCGCTTTACCAGCTGCATTGGTTATAACAGATCACTTAGCTCTGTCTCTGCAGCTTTCTGAACTCAGAAGGCAGAGTGTTACAATTGAACTATGGCTTACAGCATTTAGCTCAATATTTCAGGCTGCAAATAAAGCCTCTTGGGAGCTCCTGAGACCAAAGGGCACTATATAAGTGTAAAGCCTCTCTTCACAAACAACGCAGTACTTATTGTTGTAATGGCATCACTATTGTAAGTGAAAACACAGCAATCAATCTGTGCACAGTAAGCTCCCACAAACAGCAATGTGATAAAACAGCAATGCTGTTTGAGTGATAATTATTGATCTGAACACTGGGGAGAACTCCCCTGCTGTTCTTTGAATAGTGCCTTGGGATCCTTCATATGCAGTTGAGAAAGCAGACGGAACTGCGATTCAATTCTCATTGGAAAGGCAGCACCACTGACAATGTAGCACTTTCTCAGTGCTACACTGGAAATGAAAGCTTGGAATTTACAGCCCAGTCTCTGGAATGGGACTTCCTCAAGCTTCTGAATCAGAGTGCTACCCACTGAGCCATGGCTGATACATCAAGGGGTGAATGCATTACATAGGTTGATAATGGACTGTATAGATGAGACAGGTCACAGTTCCAAATCGTAGTCTGTGCAAGGTGAATGAATCTCAGTCAGGACAACAGAATAAATGCAGCAAGAGATTCTGCATTGGGTTTGAGACCTGAGAGAAGATTGTTCCCCCACTGTGATCATCATTCATTGATCCCTGCTGACAAGTGTTGGTGGGTATGAGGAGAATCAGACTCAGTAGCGGTGCTGGCCTTAGTCAGTTAGTAGGTGGTCCTGGAGAACTGCTGATGCCCTGTGACCCATAGGAAGAGCCAAGTGGCCTTAGGGGAGGTGGTGAAAAAGGGGATCACTGATCCTTAGAAACATGTAAATGTAATGGAACAAATAAAAAAAGCAATGAGGATAATAAGCATCAACTTAAAAGTTTGATTACGAATTAGCAGCAGTGAACCTCGATGTCAGTTCATGTTGTATAGAATTACATAAAATTTACAATGCAGAGACAAACCGTTCAGCCCAATTAATCCATGCTCCACCCTACCGCCTAACTTCATCTCACCCACCCAACATACCTTTCTATTCCTTTCTACCTTATGTACTTATTGAATTTCACCTTAAATGCATCTGTGTTATTTGCCTCAACCACTCCCTGCGGTAACGAGTTCCACATTCTCGCCAATCTCTGGCTAAAGAGCTTCCTCTAAAATTTTTTATTGGGTTCATTCATGACTATTTATAGCCTCTATTTTTGAACTCTCTGCAAGAGAGGAAACATCTTCTCTACATCCACACTAGCTGCAGGTAAATGGAATGTTGGCCCTTACTGCAAGGGAGATGGAGTATAAAAGTAGGGAAGTCTTGTTATAACTGTACAGGGCATTGGTGAGAGCACTCCTAGAGTACTGCGTAGAGTTTTGGTCACCTTACTCAAGGGACATATTTGCATTGGAAGCAATCCAGAGAAGGTTCACTAGGCTGGTTCCTGGGATGAGGGTCTTGTGAGGACTGGTTGAGCAGGTTGGGTGTATACTCATTGGAGATTAGAATTAGAGATGATCTTATTGAAATATATAAAAAGATTCTGTTGGGGCTTGACAAGGGTAGAAGCTGAGAGAAATGTTTCCCCTCACAAGTGAACCTAAAACTAGGAGGCACAGTTCAAAATAAGGGGCCATCCATTTAAGATGGAGAAGAGGAGGAATTTCTTCTCTCAGAGGGTTGTTAGTGTTTGGGATTCTCTTCCCCAGAGAGCAATGGAGGCTGGGTCATTGAATACATTCAAGGTTGAGTTGGACAGAATTTTGATCGACAAGGGAGTTAATGGTTTAGAGGGGAGCAGACAGGAAAGGCCACAATCAGATCAGGCATGATCTTAATGGATGGCAAAGCAGGCTCAAGGAGCTGAATGGCCTACTCCTGCTCCCTTTATGTTATGTATCCTATCCAACCCTTCATAATTTTGATGATCCCTCAACCTTCACTTTCCTAGAGAAAAAAGCCCCAGCCTGTTCAATCTTTCCTGATAGTTATACACTGATTGTGTTTTCCATTAAACAATAAAAAAGGTTACTTAAGTGAGTAGATGGAGAAAAATGCATCAAATTTTTGTATGGTGCTGTACAGATGATACCTTATAACCACAAAGTGAATGTTATTCTAAGCACTGATAGCGGATGAGAAGGGCCAATAGTCAGTTACTCTGTTATTAGAACCTTGAGAAAGTAACACTGGCTCAGTAGGAAATAAATGACCATGTATTCACGTGCACACCCAACTTAAGGTAAGTCCTAGTCACATTCTTTACAGTATCACAGCAAGCACATCCAGTGCTCTATGTTCTTCCCATACAAGTAACCGAAGCCCCTAGCTCCTTGCAAACAGGGCAGTAGAGAGTTGATGCTAAATGGGGAATTTGTTTCCAATTGTAAGATAACTAAAGTATTGAATGACTGGTTTCAGTTTTATTGTTATGTCACCAATGCTGATGAGGTGCATGGTGATAGAAGGACACATTGAAATTGGAGATCTTTTTTATCTTGTGTTAATGGGAATGTTCTTAATGTTTATGTAAATGGAGGGCAAAGAGTGTAAGCGTCATGGCTCCTAATAACCCAATCACATTATTGATTTAGAATTTCCTCCAAAATTTGTGCCCAGACACACCTGCAAGCCAATTACAAGACTTGATTGTTCTAGGAATTTTGGCTCTAAGGGAGTCACATGAGTAATGACAACACATCCAGGTTTCCTTGATCTTTCTAGGTTCATCTGTCAAACCTTCCATTAGGATGAATTTGCACTTCCCCCCACCCCCACCCTGACCTCCGGCTCTCACACCAGAATTTCAGCCTCGTTGGCATCGAGTGTCATGGTGGATGGGGAGTGGGTTGTGGGGGGAAGGAGCGGGGGAAACAATATGGTGAGAAAGCCCAAAAATCGGTTTCAGTTCATCATGAAAGCAGTCTGTGATCACCCACCCACCAGTCAGTCAATGACAGGGCCACATTTCCTGCTGCCGCACATCAGGAATCTAATTTCAATACTTCATCTTATTACCAGCTCTGCTCGCCAGAATCATTCCACCACCCCCCCCCCACCAAATTTACCGCCCATCGCCGTGACTTCAGAGCGGCGCGCTTCACGACTGACTTTAAAAGGCGTGCACCTGGCAACCTGAGCTTCGAGGGGAACTGGGAGGTGAGTGTACACAACCTTGCCCAGCGCTCACGAGCATCACCCGTAGGACATCAGTGCAGTGCTGGGGCAAGCAGGATGGGGAAATTGGGCACAACACAGCACAAGTACACAAGCACGTGCAGGGGGTTGGGGGAGGGTCGGTGGGGGGGGTTGGGTGAGGGAAGCGGCCACACATTTGGAAAAGCTTGTCAAAAGCCAGCATTCTTCCGCAGCTGAGGCCGTTGAGCAGCAGCGGCTCCATTGACAGGTTTGGAGTTGGAGCCTCTGAAGCTTGTCCACCCACTCAAGCAACGCAAAAACATGAAAGTGCCACCAAAATGTTCCAGAACTTTTCAGCCCTTGGGCGCTAACTGCAAATTAATGTGCGTTTTAGGGATCAGCAGAACAATTGGCCGACTGGACAAATTGTAGAATCCCCTTGTGAAAAGGTGAGCATGGTGCAGTCACTGGTGAAGGTGCTCACAGTCCCTTTGCAATGTCTTTATTAAGGTTTGGACTAGTATCCATTGTGGTTCAATCTAACAGTGCAGCCTTGCCGTGCGGGTTAGGAGAATGCCTGCACCCAATCTGAGAGCACAGCCTGCAGTCCAGTGGCCAAAGCTGCTGCCAATTGGTCAAGTGGGCAGAGGTGGGTGGGGTTTCGGACAGCAATGAAGTGCACTACACGCTGGCCATCCAAGAGAGTGGCGGAGACACCTGGCTCAGCAAAGGGAGGAGCACCTCCCTCAAGATGAAGGAGTGGCAGGGCCTGCTGCACACGCAGCTGAAGATCCACAATGAGCTGTCACTCATACACACCTCACTACACCCTGGGTCTATAGGCAGTGCTCGTCATTCCTGCAGATGACAGAGCCAGCATCTCCGAAGACTGAGCATGTTTAGGGAACTGGCTGAGGCCACCTGCTGCAGGATTTGGCACCATGGGGATATGGAAGGAATCCACTGAGTGGCAGTGAAAGTGATCACAGCGCTCAATTTTTACATCAGTGGCTCCTTCCAGGGCTCCACAGGTGACTGGTGTGGGATCTCGAAAGGCTCCACACAGGTGGATCCACGAGGTCATGGACACCATTGTCTTGAAGGCACAGGACTTGGTGCATTTCGTCCAGGATCAGGAAAGCAAGAGCGCTAGGATTTGCCAGATCTCTGGTTTTCCACAGGTACAGGGCACCATCGACTACACTCATGTAGCACTTAGATCTCCATGGCAACAAGCAGCCAACCACATCAGCTGCAAGGGCTTCCACTCGCTGAATGTCCAGCTGGTGTGCAACCACCACAAACACATTGCAGGTCTGCACACAATTCCCAGAGAGTGTCTATGTGTCCTACATCCTTACCATGTCTCAGATCCCTGACATCTTCCAGGGTCCAGAGAGGCTGCAGAGTTGGCTCCTTGGGGGCAAGGGCTACCTGCAGAGGATGTGGCTGATGACACCCATATGGCAGCCTCAGCCTGCAGTGGAGCGACAGTACAATGAGGCTCTTGTCACAATCCAGACTTTGGTGGAGCAAACGATAGGCATTTTGAAAATGAGGTTCCAGTGCCTTGACAGGTCCGGTGGAGCACAGCAATACAGTCCCTAGAGGGTGTCGCACATCATCATCGCTTGGCTGTGTGCTCCACAACCTGGTGCTGCAAGAGGGGGAGGGCCTGGCTGAGGAGGAGCTGCACATCTCCTCCAATGAGGAGGATTTTGAAGGAGATGACACTGAAGAGGTCCTCAAAGGTGAGGATCCTGGTTGTTACTCACAATAAGAGGTTGTAATGGAAGAATTAATCCAGGCTGGTCTCTTGGTTAAAGCTGGTTTATTTTCCAAGACAGCTCCTCAGTGCTGGTAATTTCCTAGTAACTTCCACACAAAGTGTTCCAGCTGTACCTTTTTATTCTGTTCAGTTGGGATAATTAATGCCTATCACCTGTTTAACTACCAATTGGTTTTAACAAGATGATTGCTATATTAACTGATTCCCCTTTTCTTTGTTTAAATGAACACTTTTAAAACAAACAGAAGGAAGGAAATAATGTCATGTATTTCCATGTCTATAATACCCAAGTTTCTTTTACCTCATATACATATACAATAATAAAACTAAAAATTTTTTTCATTGCATCATTATAAGACACCCTTCTCCCAACATATTTAAATAATTTTTTTAGAACAGGCGTTTTTTGTAAAATAGTCTGATAGTTGGTGACTTGCATCAACACATTTTATCTTAGAGATCTCTTTTCTTTCTAACATCTCCTTTATGCTGGCTAGGTCTATTCTTAGCCTTTATTCAGCGACACTTTGTGGAATGAATATTATCCCAAAGAGACCAGTTATCAACATAACATTCTATGGGCAAACATTTCCCACACTGCCCCTTTTATAATATTTCTGTCAGTATATTGGATAAGTAAACCCCCATATCTATCTCTTCTAGTAATACCAGCATTTCAGCAGCTAAGGTGCTTTTCACTACCCTTTGTATTTTCTTGGCCTCTCAAGCCAGTGGATAACATTTATCATTCTTGCCCACACTGTGCTTTGGTACCCATCTGGAAGATTGGCATGTGAAACATCACTAAAAATTACCAACCTCATCTTCTGGTTCACCCAAGGCTGGAAACTTGAGCACACACCTCTCAGAATTTAATTTTTAGTGTTTTATTTGCTCTCAGAATTTGCTCAACTATAGCATGTTTCATCATGGTACTCAGCTCCAACACATCATAACTAGCGTCAGGCCTAGTCTGAGCGCACAACCAATTCAACTGCCCAATTAAACTTCACAACTGTTCCTTTTCTTTCTTGGTAGCAGGATCCGCTTTGTGAGGATCTACTGCAATTTACTGCGATATAATTAACATTTTCTAGTTTACATTTCTGATTCAATGTCACTCCTAACTTGCTCTGCTTAATGTCTAAACCTATGTATTTAAAGGCCCCAGAAGCCTAACTTCCGACCTGGAATCCCTTCTTTATCTTCTTGATTACCCATTGTTCAAATTCTACAGAGCCTCCCCACAGGAAAATCATGAACATGCATGATAAAAGATCCCAGCTAGTTTCTCCTATGGAAACAGTAGAACATCACAGGGTCTGCCTTTAACTGAATGCAACCTATTTTTAAACAGGACAGACCTCACAGAAAAATACCATATTCTTGATTCATCATTTAACCCTTAAACACACATTCAATTTCCACAGCTTTCCTTCTATAGCCCTGGCTTCTTTGGGTCGTTTCAAAAAAAAACTTCCCTTTGAAACTTCTCCCCCTGTAAAAAAAATGCAGCCTTTATATCAATTGATTTGCAATCCCAGGAATAGGATGCCAAAATAGCTAAAAAAAAAATCTTCAAACTCACTTTCTCCACAGTAGGTGAGTCCACTCTGACGTCCTGATCTCCTAGACTCTCTTCAAAGCCTCGGGCCACTAATCTCACTTTGGCTTTATATGTGCTGTCTGGAGTACTTTTTCTGTACAGGTACATCTGTGAGATAAAAGTTGGCTGTCCTCTGCCTGGTATTTGAGAATGTATCCCAAATTCCTTCCAACACTAACTCTTTCCGTTTGGCTTCCTTTATCAGCTTATTTTCCAATTTATTAGCAGCTACTAGAATCTGTCATAAGGACTTCTACTTCTATTGAGATTGCTAGCTTGCTCTCTAGTCTTCCTTGTTAAACTACGGCCTCCAATCACATTCCTCTCCCTTTCTGGGCTGCTACCTCCCATGTGAGCAGAACTCCATTCGCAAGTATTTTTCTAGGGTCATGACCACTTTCTGGTCCATTGTCAGGGTTTCTGCATCTTTACCTCAGTTTGCCAATCAATAGACCTTGTCTCCTATCCTTCATCCTGCACATTTAGCCAATGTTTGTATTTACCAGTGGCCTTTCCTGTTCTTCCTATGATGGTGGTATCCCTCCACACACTGACCCCTTCTGGCATGTATATTACCTTTGTCCCTTCTTTGGGTAATTGCCCTTTTGGATGAATAGCGTTGTCCTGTTCCTCAGTGTCAGTCAACCCTCTATCTGCCATCGTCTCATAACTATCGTGTGTGTGTGTGTGTGAAGTGCATGGTGCCTCCTCACTTTCTATGTTCTGTTTAGAACCTGTAAAGGTAAAATCAATACCAATTAAACCATGAGGAATGTACCCTAACAGTTTGATTGCCGTGTTGCACAATTACTACCTTCCCATCACTCCCTATTACCTTGCCAGGTTCTTTCCACTCTTTCTGGCCTTCCCTTTTATAAATATACCATGTCTCCTTGTCTAAGTTGTATTCCCGATGGTCTTATGTGGTGCCATAGGGCTTGCCGAAATTTCTCTGAAACCTCAGCTTAATGAAAGCTTTTCTGTCCGCATGCAAAGCGTTCAGATGAGCAAAGGTGGAGCTAATGCTCGTCCCTTCTAGAGCAGGGGGAGCATCTGACAACACCATCTATTACTGCATGGTTTCTCCCACAAAGACCATTACTAAATGGGCTCTCAGCTGCAGTATGCAAAACTATGATGTTTAAATTTTCGCACATCGAAATTCCTCGTTGGCGAATTTCCCACGATTGTCTGTGAGGAACTTCATTGATGTCCCTAATCCTGTTCCTACCCATTTCTCCATGACCTTATCGACAATGGTCCTTTTGTCTTTTACTATGTATCACAGTGGATAGGCTAAATCTGGTTGCCTTTTCTATGAAGTGTAGTAAAAAAATACCCCTATCCTTGTCCCAAACTTAAGTCCATTGCCACTGCATCATTAAAATCCCTGGTTAGTGGCAAGCTCACAACACGACATGGTGGTATCTTGCAACATTTAAGGCAAATTTCACACTGAGCAGTGATTCATTTGATAAGATCATCATATTCTTTATCAACCACTCCCACGTCTTGAAGTAGAGTCCTCAGTTTCTGTGGCACCGGATGTGCAAACTGTCTATGTAATTTTCAAATGATCTTTTTCTCCACCAAATTCTCATTCTCAACAGTTAACAAAACTTCATTAACTTTTTGATGAGAAATCTCTGGCTTCCTTAGTGGCAAGCAGTAATGGCCTGACCATGGCCTGGGGATCCACATTTTTCCTCAAACATGACTGCTCTATTATTCTTCATACCTAGCCTCATCTGAGTCTTCTTCATCACTGATCGACTCAATAGCCGTATCTCGCTAGAATCCACATCAGTACTGATAAACAGATTGATCCCTGTTATCTTACAAGGGAGGACTACCGTTTGGAGGATGTTAATGTATTGTCATCTCCAAACCTGAAGCAGGTAGAGCTTTCATACTCCTTGACCTTTTGCATCGAGAGTCTCCAGTTAGCAGTCAAGCCAATCCATGCCACACACTGTAGAAGCGCAACCACTGTCCAGAACTGCACAGTTGAAGGAATCTACCATCAAGATACTCATCATCGAATTCAAACTCAGTGATGAATACAATTCCATCATGGCAGACACCATCATTTTCAGTTTCAGATGACTCCGCCTCATGGGTCACTTCAAAAACACAATTCCTTTGCTGTGGGCAGTTCATTGCGTAATGATACTGGGAATCACACCAAAAACACCGATTAACCATTCCCCATGCATTTTTTGGGTTTAAACGTCTACAGTCACCATCCCAAACACGATTTTTGTCCCAACTGTCAAATTGGCCAGGGTTACAACCATTATCAGGCCTCTTGTCATTAACCCCATCTTTGAATTGGAATCTTCGTCTAATATTTGGTTGATCACGAAATTCGGTCACCATTGAATCCTCTATCCTTAGTTTCACCGCAAAGTTGTTCACAATTGTCAACAAAAATGGCAGGGAACAACTGTTTCCCCAGAAATTTTTTTTAGGGCAGCAGCCATTTGATCCAAGAGAGGTACTTTCCCTCAGAACTGAACCCCTGTTAGTGCTAAAAGACAATCAACATGGGGAAGTGCGAGCACAGTCCAGTAATTCAAATACCAATACCGATACCGGAATTTCAAGTCCAAATCTCCGTAGTCTCCTGTACCATTTATCGAAATCCATGATATATTCTTCCATGGACTGATCATCTGATTTCCTAAACCTATCAAAGATCATCAAGCTTCACACACTTCAAATAACTCATCCTTTTTGTATAACTTACCCAAAAATTGAATCAGACAGTTTAATCCCTCTTCATGATCCAACTTATCCACCTTCCACTCTGAAAATACTTTACTCCTTATCTTACTTTTGGCTGGTAACAATAACACCGAAGCCACACCTTGCTTCTTCCAGGTTATGCAAGTAACACAGGACAACTCCTCAGTACTAACTCTTTTGAGTACAAACATGTTTCCATCTGTTCCTATTCAGATGAAGTTACATTGTTTCATAGTTTGTCATTGTGAGATTTAGAACTCTTGATACTCTTTTGAGTAAACCTGTTTCCATCTGTTTCAGATGAAGTTACATTGTTTCATAGTTTGCCATTGTGAGATTTGAACTCTTGATACTCTTTTGAGTAAACCTGTTTCCATCTGTTTCAGATGAAGTTACATTGTTTCATAGTTTGCCATTGTGAGATTTGAACTCTTGATAATCTTTTAAATGAAAACCAAATCAACAAAATTGGGAAAAATCAGGCACAGCCCCTAATTCAGGTCAGCTGTAAAACCAAGAACAAAGTTTTAAAGGAAACTTACAAACTTTAAATCAAAATGTGATTAAAGGGGTCAACAAAACACCCCAGTCCCCGCGGTGCCCACCGAGCACGGAAGGCCTCGAGAGTGCCAGCAGACACCGCGTGCTCCTTCTCCAGGGACATCCGGCAGCGAACGTAGCCGCGGAAGAGGGACAAACAATCGGGCGGGACTCCCCCGTCGATCGCCCGCTGCCTGGACCTGTTAATGGCCAACTTGGCCAGGCCCAGGAGCAGGTTCACGAGGAGGTCCTCCTCCTTCCCGACCCCCTTCCGCACCGGCTGCCCATAGATCAGGAGCGTGGGGCTGAAGTGCAAACAAAACATCAATAAAAGGTTTTTCAAATAACTAAAAAGGGAGTGCAGCCTACAACACCCTATGTATACATGGTCCACGGACTCCACAAGACCGCAAAAAGGGCACGTGTCCTGAGAGTCGGCGAACCAATGCATCCTCTTATTATAAGGGACTGCTGCATGCAACACCCTCCAACCCAGGTCTCCGATAGAAAGGGGGAGGACACCTCCGTAGAGGGCCTCCCATCGGGGGCCTCCGCCGCCGGACGGCAACAAGGCACGCCAGGGTGTGTCCGGTCGACGGACAAGGGCGAGAAAATGGAAGGTGTGCAGCAGCAGTCCGTACAAAAAGCTCCTCTTTGCCGTGCCAAAAGGCACAGAGGGCATGTCCCCGAGGCAGCTCATATTGCGGGGCACCAGCACCCGAGTGAGGGTTCGGGGCTTGGGGCCAATGTGGAATTCCGTCCGAACAGGGGAACACTCAGACGGAAGACCACCGCGCACCTGGGCCGCCTCTAATGATTGACACATTGATTTGATAACTCTTTCGAGTACAAACCCATTTCCATCTGTTTCAGATGAAGTTATATTGTTTCATAATTTGCCATTGTGAGATTTGAACTCTTGACCTTGGGGTTACAAACCCAGTACCATAACCACTTGGCTATTTAGGCCAAACTGACTGGCCTGTAACTCTTTTGAGTACAAACCTGTTTCCATCTGTTTCGGATGAAATTACATTGTTTCATAGTTTGCCATTGTGAGATTTGAACTCTTGATAATCTTTTAAATGAAAACCAAATCAACAAAATTGGGATAAATCAGGCACAGCCCCTAATTCAGGTCAGCTGCAAAACCAAGAACAAAGTTTAAAGGAAACTTACAAACTTTAAATCAAAATGTGATTAAAGGGGTCAACAAAACACCCCAGTCCCCGCGGTGCCCACCGAGCACGGAAGGCCTCGAGAGTGCCAGCAGACACCGCGTGCTCCTTCTCCAGGGACATCCGGCAGCGAACGTAGCCGCGGAAGAGGGACAAACAATCCGGCGGGACTCCCCCGTCGATCGCCCGCTGCCTGGACCTGTTAATGGCCAACTTGGCCAGGCCCAGGAGCAGGTTCACGAGGAGGTCCTCCTCCTTCCCGACCCCCTTCCGCACCGGCTGCCCATAGATCAGGAGCGTGGGGCTGAAGTGCAAACAAAACATCAATAAAAGGTTTTTCAAATAACTAAAAAGGGAGTGCAGCCTACAACACCCTATGTATACATGGTCCACGGACTCCACAAGACCGCAAAAAGGGCATGTGTCCTGAGAGTCCGTGAACCTATGCATCCTCTTATTATAAGGGACTGCTGCATGCAACACCCTCCAACCCAGGTCTCCGATAGAAAGGGGGAGGACACCTCCGTAGAGGGCCTCCCATCGGGGGCCTCCGCCGCGGGACGGCAACAAGGCACGCCAGGGTGTGTCCGGTCGACGGACAAGGGCGAGAAAATGGAAGGTGTGCAGCAGCAGTCCGTACAAAAAGCTCCTCTTTGCCGTGCCAAAAGGCACAGAGGGCATGTCCCCGAGGCAGCTCATATTGCGGGGCACCAGCACCCGAGTGAGGGTTCGGGGCTTGGGGCCAATGTGGAATTCCGTCCGAACAGGGGAACGCTCAGACGGAAGACCACCGCGCACCTGGGCCGCCTCTAATGATTGACCATGATGGGCACATTGATTTGATAACTCTTTCGAGTACAAACCCATTTCCATCTGTTTCAGATGAAGTTATATTGTTTCATAATTTGCCATTGTGAGATTTGAACTCTTGACCTTGGGGTTACAAACCCAGTACCATAACCACTTGGCTATTTAGGCCAAACGGACTGGCCTGTAACTCTTTTGAGTACAAACCTGTTTCCATCTGTTTCGGATGAAATTACATTGTTTCATAGTTTGCCATTGTGAGATTTGAACTCTTGATACTCTTTCGAGTACAAAACTGTTTCCATCTGTTTCAGATGAAGTTACATGTTTCATAGTTTACCATTGTGAGATTTGAACTCTTGATCTTGGGGTTATAAACCCAGTACCATAACCACTTGGCTATTTAGGCCAAGCTAACTCCTGAGTGCTACTGGTTTCCAAGTAACTTCCACACAAAGTGTTCCAGCTGTATCTTTTTATTCAATTCAGTTGGGATAATTAATGTCCACCACCTGTTTAATTACCAATTGGTTTTAACAAGATGATTGTCATATTAACACCGGTGATGAGGTCATCGCACTGGCCAGGTGAGACAGGGGTGCTCAGGAGGCCCTCATAACATAAGGTTTGTGGAGGATGATGACAAGATGCAGTGAGGACAGTCCTGACATCCTCACCTTGCACCTGTGAACATTTGACTCCTGTGTGGCTGACGGCAGCACACACACCCTCAGTGCCCAGGATCATGTCATGGAGACGCTGCAGAGGCCCTAATAGTCAGTAAATTCCAGGAGGATGATGACAACATGCAGTGAGGACACTCCATAGATCTTCACACAGCCTCTGTGAATGTCTGACTCCTGCCCGGCCGAGGGCAGCTCACTTGCGCTTTGTGATCCGGGTCATATCATAGAGACGCAGCTGTGAAACTTTAAATGCATCTGATCCTTTGTCAGCCTTCAGCACCTGACCCCTTCAGGAGCACAGTGTCACCGGACACAGATGCTGAAGAGATGGAGGGCCAACACCATTTTAAAAAGGTGCTGAGAGCCAAACAGAGAGAATGACAGAACTCGGTGACACCTGCCCATGTCATTCTGGCAGCAATGACCAACACCATCGAGGTGCAGTCATCAGAAATGTGTCCAGGGAGTGTGAGGCTGGACCATCACTTTGGTCTGAAGGCTGCACTGACACAGGGAAGAGGCCCTGGACTGAGACACTGGCCTTTACCTTGTGCAGAAAGGTTTCACATCTAAGTGCCTCCACAGCATCCAGTAGGCACCTGAGAGAGACGTCATTAAATTTGGAAGCAGCATGTTTCTCCCTTTGGCAGCTTCCGATCCCTCAGAGAGAGCAAGCTCTGTGCACGGACGCCCTTTAAATATGGCGCCTGGATTACTGAAGGCCAGAGGTGACGGCAGGGCAAGTGAATCAGAGGTTGCCCAGTGATCCGGCGTGTTCCCGGCAATGCATTATTAATGAGGCGGGACGCGCCGGGAATGAGATGATATGGTGAGAAAACCCGCCATTGCGGCCGGCAGGTAAAATGACTTTTTTCCCACCCGCTACAGCACTTGGATCAAATCTGGAACGATTCTGCCCTCAGACATGAGTATCCTTCATTTGGGCTCCTTTGGGAGGATTTCTCCACATCGCTACCAGGCGGCCAGGTGCAAAGTTATCTTTCAGGCCTTTCATTTCAAATTTGTCGAGCATTTTGTTTTAAGTTCATCTTCACTGACATCTGGACTGTATTTTTTGGTTCTTTGGATACATTTTCTTGGGATCAACATAAATCATATTAAAAATGGTAAAGCTCCTACAACTTCTAAAACACTGCGTCTGATGGACGTCGATGATGGTTAATTGGGTCGGACCTTAAAAGTTTAAGACTTGAAGAAATGTTTTATTTTGAAAGTCTTCTTAAAGCCTAACTCTCCCAGTCCCACTGTGGCTTGGTATCCATTGCCGTTTTGCTTATTCCTATTTAACCGTGTTAATGGCACAATCTAACTATAAATGGTCAATTTTATACCTGGAGGATGCCATCTGTGATTGGCCAACCCCAGCTGAGGAACACCCTGCAGGTCACATGCAGGTCATGGCCCTCTAGCCACAGGGCACCCAGTCCAAGCAGCCAGAGCTCAGCCCCTTGGCCAGCTCCAGCGTGATTGACAGTTGGCGCTTAGACTCTAACCCGTGCATAGACCACAGGGCGATGGCCGGCCCAAAACAATTGAATGCACTGACACATGCCAACACGGTACTCACCCTTCCTGAGTGCAGCAGGTCATTGAAGCACTTCTGGCACTGCACCCAGGTGCGCTGCACCACGTCATGGCTGCTCACCCAGGCTGCCACCTCCTCTCATGCCCTCTTGGTGAGGTGCGGTGGCCTCGTCCCCCTCCCATCTCTGGGGACAAGGATGTCCCTCCTGGCAGCCACCTCCTCCAGGAGGGTAGCGAGGCACTCATCGGAGAAACAGGGGGCCGAGTGCCTACCCGACTTGCACTCCCAGCGGGCATTTGCTGCCGCACTCGAGTCCATCTTTACAACGGCAGATAGACTTCCTTCCCTGGCAGCCTGTCTGGGGCTGCGTGGGCTGTTTATAAACAGGTCACCAGGTCGCCATTGGATTGACCCTGCTCGGCCCTTCCCAGCCAGTGAAGAGTCATGTTTCACGTTGGGCGGGCCTTAATTGGCCCACCAGCGTGAAATCACGTTCCTGCCCCGATTGCGGGCAGGGATCGGCTTCTCGACTGCCTCCGCCCGCGCCCCACCACCCCCCCCCCCCCCCCCCCCCCCCCCCCCCCCCACCCCCCCACCGCCAAGCCCTCCCGATGCGGGCAAAATCCTGCCCTAGGAATCAGCAATAAATGCAAGTGTTGTGAACAAGATCCTAAAAGTGAATTTTAAAAAAATGAACTGAGTATTGACAGAGTTGTGTTAGTCAATGAGCTGGAGGTAGGATGAGATTTACAGCAGGATTTCCCACAGAGTATATTTATACAGAGTCTCTACAAACTACAGCAAACAGAACACCTGACTGAAACTACAGAAAAGTCTCCCGATCAAAGCAGGATTATTTCTCCAGCAAAATGCAGTGAGTGGAGGAGAGGTACATAAATACAGGTTATGCGTGTAAAAATCAATCCTGATCACTTACAGTGTGGTCACTGAGTAAGATTGATGGGCTGTTTACCTAATCTTCTCCATTTTGGCTGAGAATAGTGACGTCACTACACCTAGCCTTTAAATAAAACAGACCACCTCTTTCAGGTGATGTGGAAGGACTAAGCACCTCTCCAGGAGAGATACAATATGATGATATGCAGGTTAAAGCTCCCCCTACTGTATTTTCATTCATTCATGGATGCGGGTGTCACTGGCTGGGTCAGCATTTATTGCCCATCTCTAATTGCCCTAGAGAAGGCGGTGGTGAGCTGCCTTCTTGAACCACTGCAGTCCCTGTGTTGTAGGTACACCCACAGTGCTGTTAGGGAGGGAGTTCCAGGATTTTGACCCAGCGACAGTGAAAGAACGGCGATATATTTCCAAGTCAGGATGGTGTATCATTTGGAGGATAACTTGCAGGTTGTTGTGTTCCCATGCATCTGCTGCCCTTGTTCTTCTGGGTCGTAGAGATTGCGGGTTTGGAAGGTGCTTTCGAAGGAGCCTTGATGAGTTGCTGCAGTGCATCTTGTAGATGGTACTCACTGCTGCTACTGTGCACCAATGGTGGAGAGAGTGAATGTGGAAAGTGGTGGATGGGGTGCCAATCAAGTGGGCTGCTTTGTCCTGGATGGTGTCAACGTCTTGAGAACCCAAACACAGGCCTTAACACAAATCTCAGAAGATTAACCCATGCTCCAGCAATAAGACATTCTTCCATCATCCGCACCAGCTGTCTGGTGACCTTTCTCAATGAGATTGGAAATTTTTTGCAGCTTAGGGGGCAGTTTTGTGCTGTGTGGATCTGCCCTGGAGAGGAAATGTTCTGTATTTTGAGGAGTTTATTTTTCTACTATATGAAAAACCTTATAATTAACATCAGAGCAGGGAGCTCCTTCTAAATGAGCAGACAAGTTAACAGACTGCTCATTAACTATCATGTACTGTACAAGCTATCAAGCTTGTTAATTGATGTTGATAATACATCCCTCTAATGAGAGACATTAAAATAGCTTGCAATCTTCAAAATTCCAGTAACTTAATAATAGGCTCCTGTTTTCCTTAATGGGATTAATGGTATTGAATTCAGAATCTTCTTCAAATAACAATCTCAAAATGGAACACTCTGAAGACCAAATGGATCCACACTGATAATCATTGATTTGTTCACTCATCAAGCTTTCTTAAAGGAGCAGTTTGGAAATAGTAACGTTTTTACTGTGATGTGTCACAAATTTTGAACTGCTGGTTTCATATCTGTGGTTCAGTGAGTAATACTCTCACCCTTAAATCAGATAATTCTAGGTTTGAGTCCCATTCCAGAGACCTGTGCACAGGATCTAAGCTGAGGCTCCCAGTGGAGAATTGAGGGAGTACTGCACTGTCTGAGGTACCATCTTTTGAATGCGATGTTAAACCAAAGCACCGTCTGCTCAAGGAGATAGATGTAAAAGTTTCCACGGCCTCTCCCAAAGAAAAGCAGGGGAGTTCTCTCCAGTGCCCTGGCCAGTATTTATCCCTCAATCATCATCACGAAAACAGATGATCCAGTCATGATCACATTGCTGTTTTTGGTAGCTTGCTGTGTATAAATTGGCTGCTGCGTTTTTGACATAACAGCAGTGACCACACTTCAAAAGTACTTCATTGGCTGTAAAGCACTTTGGGACGTCACTACATGAAAGGCGTTATATAAATGCAATTCCTAGTTTTTCTCTAACAGTGCAACACTACCTCAGTACTGTACTGAAGTTCCATCCTCAAGTCTTTCAAGTGGAGCACACAAACATCTGACTCAGAGGGGAGAGTGCTACCAACTGAAGCACAGTCGACATCCTTTGGATGAAGCATTTCCCTGATGTCTCTCAAGCAGACTGAAGCAATCCCATGACACTATTCAAAGAAAAGCAAAGATCTAAGCATCCAAAGTTTATCCCTTGCTCAACAGCAACAAAACAGATTAACTAGCTATTTTTTTATTGCAGTTTCTGGAGTCTTGCTGTGCGTTGCCTACATAAAAGCAGTGACTATACTTTATTAGCTGCGATGTGCATTGGGGCATTATGAAAGTGTTACATGAAAGTGCATCTTCTCTTCCTTGTTTGTTTTTGCTATCTAATTTACAACATGAAAGTCTATTCTATTGTCCAATTTCGTATCCCTCCATTTTGCCCCTCCCTATCTCTGTAACTACCTCCAGCCCCACAGTCCTCCGAGATACATATGCCCCTTCAATTTGGGCCTCTTGCACACCCCCGATTTTCATTGCTCTGCCTTTTGCAGCTGTGCCTTTAGCTACCTAGGCCCCAAGATCTGGAATTTGCCTCCCTCTCCATCTCTCTACCTCTCTTTCTTTAAGACGCTCCTTAAAACCTACTCGTTTGACCAGGCTTTTGCTCACCTTAACTTCCTGATGTGTCTCAGTATCAAATTCTGTTTGATCAATTTCCTGTGAAAGACTGTGGGCCTTTATTTAAGAAGGCATTTTACACCCACCTTGACAGCACTGGCGGCAAATGTATGATCTATGCTATATTTAATCTGGTGATGGGAGAAGAATATAGGCCTGGACACTAAGAGAAATTTTTGTTTTCACCAATATCGTTATGGAATCTTTGACTTCCACCTAAATGGACAGACAGGATTTGATGTCTTATCTGAAGAATGGCAAATTCTGATAATGCGACAGTCTGCAGAGATTCAGCCAGGATTAGGAGCTCAAACTCACACATCTTCCTGACCTCGAGGTGAGTTTACTACCAGCCAACCCAAGCTTGTTTAATGCAAAAGTAATAAAGCTGTTCCTGATATATGAGGAACTTTATTACTGTAATATTAATATTTATTGAAACATCATGATGGCTGAGATGAAAACACACACAATCAAGGAGTCAAGGGGACTGACGGAGTCCATAAACAGTCTAAGTGGTAATGCACTTTCAGGGTAAACATAGGGATCTAAAAGTAGCACATGTTGGCAACCGGTTATGGTGTGATCAAAAGTGATATATTAAAAAATATAAAATATTACATTGTCAACACTGATATAAAAATTAATCAATATGAAAACTGTGCTGATATCCAGCTATAATGCTTATCATTTCATATTATGTAATTCATTTAGCTATTTGATAGAGAAAATAAGACAGATGCTTCTCTGTAGTAAATGTTAATGTGGATTCTGCTACTATCATACTCCACATCAAGGAAATAACACAGTCCATTCTGTGCCCTGCGGCCCTGATTTATTAAGTAATTTGTTTCCCCTCTGTGGGTCCTGTCTGCCTGTCTGCTGCATAATAGAATGATGGAATGGGGGAGTGGGAGACATCAGACACAGGCAGGCTCAGGCAGACGCAACCCAGGAGAGCTCCATGCCCACCCCTCCCCATCGATCCCTCATGAACACTTCCTGTAGGGGCCCAGTTACTGCCAGCAGGGAGCGATGCTGAGCGATGGTAGGGGGGAACTAGGCCGAAGATGGATGCCCTTTGACCCTGCAGAGCCAGGGGCAAAAGAACTAGCTTTGGGCAGAGCAAGCAGGCAAATCAGAAACATATCAGCTATATGACCAATGACCTGTGACATTAATTGCTCACGTACCCACTGTTTTTGCACTGGCAACAGAATAGACTCAATTCATAAAATCTGATGGTTAATATAAAGAAAGACTGGCATTTATACAGCGCTTTTCATGACCATTGGACGTCTCAAAGCACTTTATAGCCAATGAGGTACTTTTGAAGTGCAGTCGCTTTTGTAACGTGGGATAAAAATCCAAAAACCCTCCAGCCGGGCTTAATGGCAGGTCCTCAGACTATAAAGTGGATGACCCCCTTTCATGCTGAGTGTTCAAGACAACTTTAAAAACAGTCCAGTCTCAGCTCCTGGCTTCCTCCGCACAGGAGAGCCAACTCCTGCACCATAAACCAGCTGTTTAAAAATGACTGCAGCTGTAACTCATCCACCACATTAAGGGCTCCCCTGATGGTTTGGTCGGATAAGACAGGCAGGAGCAGAGCTGCAGACAATGTCGCAGGTCCTACATTCAATTCGCAATCTGTACTGAATTAGCCAATCCTGTGTTAGGTGGGACGCTTTTACAGAAAGGAGTGTCTGTGTATCTCGAACCATTATCCTCTACTGCTGAAAAGTTTGTATTTACTGAGGAGGGGGAGGAGGGTGTGGGAGAGCAGAGGGATGCTGGCTTCATCCTTATAAGCCCCACATTCTGGAATTTCCTTCCCAAATTCCTCTGCTACTCCTTAAAATCACTTCTTTGCCTAAGCTTTTAGTAAAACCCTCTCCCCCCCCCACCTCCCCCCCACCTCCTCCACCACCAACTCCACCTCGTCCCGATATCTCTTTCTTTAGCTTGGCGCCATTTTTTTCACGATGCCTCTATGAAGTGCTTCGGAACGGTTTTTTTTTACAGTAAAGGCGCTATACAAATGCAAGTTGTTGTTGGTGATGATGGTATTAATGTTAGTGTTCGTGGTGTTGGTGCCAGTTTTGATATTCATCCCGTAGGGATGTTTAAGGACCCACAGCCCAAGACTGCTCTAAATCGATTTTACCCAGATAATGATATTCAGAGAGGTGGCAGGATGGTGTGTGAAACAGAAACGTACACCTCTGCAACCGAGGTTCTCTCCTGAAATTGGAATTAAGGGAACCAACTGAGACAGAATACGAACATTTTTAGAACTGGGGCTGGCCATGGCTGCTTCTGATTGACTGGAATGAGAATTCTCCTACTTCTTTGCACTAATATCCGTGGATGACTCAAACTCTTCTTCTCTCCTCATCCAATCCCTCTACATTTCCTTTCCCCCTAATAATAGTGTTGGCAGCCCTCCAGGGTTTGGAGTCTCCAGGAATTGAAGATCAATCTCCAGGACATTGCTGTGTGCAACCCTGGAGAAAAATCATAGGGACATTAAAATTTTTTTTTTATTTTCTTTGAACATTTCTCTTTGACAGATCTAAAAACATTGAAAATGGTGGGAAAAGGCTGTTTGGCTGATACTCAAGCATCATCCAATTGGGTAATGAGTCTTTTTGCTTTCCGATTAGTGTGGGAAGGCAGTAATGTCACAAGAATGGATGTATTGGCTGATGAATGGCTAGACCGTAAGGGCAAGTCATGTGGTGAAAC
Organism: Carcharodon carcharias; assembly: GCF_017639515.1. NCBI lineage: Eukaryota > Metazoa > Chordata > Chondrichthyes > Lamniformes > Lamnidae > Carcharodon > Carcharodon carcharias. The sequence goes on along the minus strand of NC_054492.1, from coordinate 25,904,430 downwards.
CTCCAGGAATACTTTTAATCACAGTTGGCAACCTTACCTAACAAATGCATTCATTTATACCGGTCATTAAAGCACATCCTTCCAATCTTTCGGGATTGAGATTGGGGTGTGGATTCATTTGGACTAGGGTCTGACAAACATTCCTAACTGAAGCACAGGATTGTGAGTGAGAGATATGAAAATCAATCAATCACGAATATCAGCCATTGATTGATCTTCTCTAAGGGTTAACAGAGTGAATACTGGCTCTGTGGAAGAATGTAATTAATTTTAATTTTGAATCCAAAGACAGCATGAAGTGTTAGTGTCTCAGCAGCAACACAAAGCAAACCACCCTCACCTCTCACTTCCTGTGATCATGTAGCATCAACCACTACTTCAGAAAAGATGGTGTTGCCCCTAGCAACCTAGGATCTGACAAGATGAGTGTTTTCTAATGAAATCTGTTTCACATGCAATGCAGGAGCACTTCACCATTGACTAAAGCTGCTTCTATATTGGTCTTTCAATTCAGGTTTGTGGCAGCTGCCTTTCACCCTCAGATCAGCAGTGGAAGGTCACAACACCCTGAAGCTCCTTCTTAATGAACAATGCAAAGGACTGGGGTTCGGTCCTGGACGGACAGATACAAAAGAGAGGTAACGTGAAATGCATACAGAACTTTGGTTAGACCACACGTGAAGTATTGTGTTCATGTGTCCATTGTGTCCAAAGGATACTCGACCTGTAATAACTTGGATGACGGGACAGAGTGTACTCTTGCCAAAATTTGCTGCTGATATAAAGATAGTTGGGAAAGCAAGTTGTGAGGAAGATACATGTCTGCAAAGGAATATAGATAGGATAAGCAAGTGGGCAAAAATTTGGCAGATGGAATATAATGTGGGAAATGTGAGGGTGTCCACTTTGGCAGGAAGAATAGAGAAGTTGAGTATTATTTAAATGGAGAGAGACTGCAGAATGCTGCAGTACAGAGGGATCTGGGTGTCCTTGTACATGAATCACAAAGCGTGCAGATACAGCAAGTGATTAGGAAAACAAATGGAATGTCGTTTTTATGGCAAAGGGAGTGAAGTATAAACTTAAGGAAGTCTTGCTAAAGCGGTACAGGGTGTTGTTGAGAGCACACCTAGAGTTCTGTGTACAGTTATTGGCTACAAGGGAGTCGAGGATTATGGGGGTCAGACAGGAAGGTGCAGTTGAGGCGACTGATCTATCAGCCGTGGTCTTATTGAATAGCTGAACAGGTTCGAGGGGCCGAATGGCTTCCTGCTTCTATTTCTTATATCAGGATGGATGAGAAGCAGGCTTTAATGAACATATTAAAGAAGGGCAGAGAGGGTTAGAGAGGCAATTTCAGAACTTAGGGCCAAGGCAGCTGAAGGCACAGCCGGTGGAGTGAAGGAAATTGGGGATGGTCAGGAGGTCAGAATTTGAGAAACATGGAGATCTGGAAGGATTGTAAGTTTGAAGGAGATGACAGAGAAACAGAGGAGAGAAGATGAGGCTGTGGAGGGATTTGAAAATCAAGAGATTGCCAGACTTGGAGCCAACGTAGGTCAGCGAGCACAGGGGTGGTCACTCGATAGAGTATTGAACGTAAGGTAAGCAGAGGATATTAGGATGAGGCCCTACCAAGCCTAATCCTGGTGTTGCCCAACAGCTTGGGTACCAGGGCCATCCTGCACCCACCCCCTCTTCCCAAACCCCTTACCCCAGCTGTTGCATGTCTACAGTCACCAGTCTGACACTGGCTGACACAGCTCTGATTGGGCAGGTCTTCATGATGCTGAACTCAGCAATTCCCAAGATGAGCTGACTTGAATCATTAGGAGAGAAGGAAAGTGGGGTGACCAGTCCCGATTGAATTGGACTGTACACCTGCACACCTGAGAGTTGTGAAAATAGGTGGTTGGGGTGTAAATGAGCTGTTTGGGTAGCAGGGTTATTTGGGACCTTGGAGTGGCTCCCCCTGCTCCTTTGCTAGTCACCCCAGGCCCGGGTAAGGGTCCCATGTTCAGGATTGTAAGTTGACGATAATGACAGAATCAGCATGGTAACAGCGGAAGAGCTGGAACCTCGAGGGACAATGGCTGCTTACAGGTGGAGGACCCTTCGGGATCCTTGAAACACACGTGAGGAAGGTGACAGGAAACCACCTCACGTATTCTTTTCCGGAGTCATTGGAATTGACAATGGGAGGCTCCTATGAGCAGCTGATGTGGAAAGGGCAAGATGGTGAGGCAGGAAGAAACAAACAGAGGATCTGTCCCTGGCTACATCACTACTGCTCCAAATTAGCGGTAGGGAACAGCAAAGTAGCAAGTTAGTGCTGTTTTAGCAAAGGATCTTTGGTCATATAGAGTCGACAGCAAAGCAACAGGCCATTCGGCCCAGCTGGTCAGTGCTGGCATTTTATTCCACACCAGCTTCCTCCAACTCTAATTACTTTTCCCACCTGCACTCCTGGACCCCTCTATTCCCCTCTGCCTCAAGAATGCATCCAGCATCCCCTTAAATGCAGCAGCACATCAACCACTTCATGGGGGATACAGGTAGTGGCACCAGTAATTGAACATTTGAGGGATATTTTGCTATTTTATTAAACATGCTGAGTGCATTGTTATTGGTATTAAATTGATCCTCTGACATGGTTTAGAATTCCTCACAATCATCAAAGTTTTAATCTAAACTTGGCCACTGTGAAATATAATATGCTGATTTCCATTTGATTTCTATAGTCAGTAATCCTGTCACATTAGATGGGTGTTTTGAGGGAGCCAAGCTTAAAGAAAATATTTGCTAGAGCAAAGATTGCATGGTCATGGGTAATGAGGGAGAGTGAGACTGGTGTTTTAAATGATTCAAGAATTTGATAGGGTAATAGGGAGAAACCACTTCCCAAGGTGGGGGCAGTTCAGGACAAGGGGGCAGAACCTAGAAATATGAGCTCGGCCAAGCAGGGATGATGTCTAGGAGCAGTTATTCACAAAAAGGGGAGTGAAAATCTGGAACTCTCTCTCCCAGAAAGCTACTGAGTCTAGGGCATCAGTTGAAAATTTCAAAACTGGATAGATAAGGGTTGTCAAGGGATATGGAACCAGAGTGGGTAGTCAGAGTTAAGATACAGATCTAATTAAATGGTGGAACAGGCTCAAGGGGCTGAATGGTCTTACGAACATACGAACAAGGAGCAGGAGTAGGCCATTCAGCCCTTCGAGCCTTCTCTGCCTTTTAATAAGATCATGGCTGACCTGATAGTTCCCTGAAACCTGCATCCCACCTATCCCCAATAACCTTTGCTTACCAAAAATCTATCCACCTTTCCGTTAAAAATATTCAAAGACTCTGTTCCCACGGCCTTTTCAGGAAGACAGTTCCAAAGATTCACAGCCCTGTGAGAAAAAAATTTGCCTGATCTTTGTTTTAAATGGGTGACCCCTTATTGTTAAACAGTGACCCCTCGTTCTAGGTTCTTCCACAAGAGGAAACATTTTCTCCACATCCACCCTGTCAAGTTCCCTCAGGATCTTATATGTTGCAATCAAGTCACCTCTTAATCTTCTGGCAGATACAAGCCTAACCTGTCCAACCTTTACTCATAAGACAACCCACCCATTCCAGGTATTAGCCTAGTAAATCTTCTCTGAACTGCTTCCAACGCATTTACAGCCTTCCTTAAGTAAGGTGACCAACATTGTGCACAATACTCTTCTCCCATTTCTATGATCTGTATGACCCAGTACTAATTCAAGCTGTACTCCGAGCCTACAGGAGCCAGGATTGAGCTGATGATTGTGAAATACTCCTGAAGCTCAGTGAGCAGTGTTCACAGGAGGAATAGTCAGTATGTTTGAGGTTATTTTATGTACGGGCTGTCTAATTTCCAACCTGCAAACCTCAGCTTTCAGTCACTAATAAATAAAATGTAAACATTACTCTCGCCCAGGAGGGTGAGGGGTGCAGGGGGCTGCAGGGTGGGGGGGGTTAAGGGGTCGAGTTGGAGGGATGGGGTTGTGGGGGGTAATCCCCCACAACAGTTGCCTATGGTGATCAATAAGAATGAGCAAATCAAGAATCCCCAGATTCTGGTTTTTCACAAGTGGTACAGTGTGGGAATAAGGGCAAAGAGCAATACAAATAACATAAACTGGATTGAATCTTAGCTTGGGATTGCCAGTTTGATGCACGCTAGACTGGAGGAGATTGATGTCAGTGATGAGTTGACATTTTGAGCAAGCTTCTGTCCTGCAAGCATTCTGATGGGTAATGGGGACTGCATTGTACTGACATCCACTCCTTACATTGGTTTATTTTACAAGAAAATCTGCAAAGGAAACAAATCGGGGGTTAAATTGGCTAGCCTGTAAAAATGGCCATGGGGATCCCGCTGCATGACTTACATCTGTGGTTTGCAAAGCAGGCAGCAGGGCCTGGTCTGTAATACTGACCGCTGCCTGCAGCCTGCACTAACTGTGCTGTTCATTAGCTGCACACATCGTGGGATCCCAAAACCGCAATTTCCTAGCACCAATTTAAAGGTAGTCTACGCTGCTTAAAGTTAGTCTGAGCTTCTTAAAGGGGCGGTGTGTTGTGGCTGCATTGTGGCTGGACTCATGCAGGAAGTGAATCTATCCTGGGAAACAGTGAGCAATGGCACAACACGGGAGAGAGATCAGGCTCCAAGCTCTTTGGACGCCGAACAGGAGGCCTCGATGGATGAGATGGAGAGTGGGATTGATGTCTTGTATCCATGAAGCCCTTCAGACACACAGTTGGAAGACAATGGGAGCATATAGCCGTGGAGGTCAAAGCCAGAAGTCAAGGTCCAAGAACCTGGATGCACGGTCAATGGTGTCATTCAAATAGTCAAGGCGAGTGAAAGCTTTGTCAGATATCATACCCCACAAACTCCTTCACTATCGTGGGGCAAAATCCTGGAATTCCTTCCCTAACAGCACTGTATTCCTACATCACAGGGATTGCAGTGGTTCAAAACAATGATACACCACCACCTTCTGAAGGGCAATTACAGATGGGCAATAAATACTGGCCTTGTCAGTGATGCTCACATCCCATGAATTAATAAAAGAAAACTAGTCTCACACAGCTCAATTCACAGCGTCCCCATCACTCGCCTACCAACAATCTCTAGCAGTCAATGCTTTAACCTAACGTTCATAGCTTCTCCTCACCCTCACATCCTTAGCATTGCTGCAAGCCTCACACACATCTCACAGCTTGCACACGCCACTCGCTATCGCTATTCAACCATGCCAACTGCATCTCGCTCCCCGATACACTTCCCTTTCTCTTGCAGGACCAAGTGGCACACAGTCATCAGCAGCTGGAACTAACTGGAGGGGGACAGGCAGACCTGCATGTCCTGACCCTCATGGAGGAGATGCTGATCATTATTGGAAAGTTCACTGCTGTGATGGTGACCTGCAGTGGGGCTGAAACAATCGAAGGTGACTGTAACCTCAACCAAATTCCCTTTCACAAATTCCTCTTCCCTCTCATCCCACAATCTCTTCTGATTTACAAGCTGCGGATGATGTAAGCAGGGATCTCTTACTTGCCCTCCTGCAACCCGCAACCAAACCTTACCCTTGAATAGTATTTTCCTTTCTAATACCGAAAGCCAGGCCAGCGAGTGCAGGAACAGCAACAAGAGAGTGACGATGAAGAGAGAGATCCATCTCTTGATTTCACACTAGCAAGTCACCAGCTCTGAGACTGGGGTCTGCATGTGTTGAGACAGTGGGCAGGGCTGCATCGCAGCCAGGCCAGGAGGCAAGATAGAACAGGTGCTAGTTTGCCCGAAGGTATGGTGGCACATGGATTCTGCTATAGTGGATTCAGATGAGCACTTCAGTGTGGCAGCTTAGAGAAGAATGCTAATGTTTATGCATAACTGAATGCTTGATCCATTGGGAAGCTGAGCAGAAAGCTGTCCAAGAGCACGGAGGAGTGTTTTTTATTTATTCTTTCATGGGATATAAATGTCAATGAAATATCCAGAATTTATTGCCCATCCCTAGTTGCCCTTGAGAAGGTGGTGGTGAGCTGCCTTCTTGAACTGCTGCAGTCCATGTAATGTAGGTACACCCACAGTGCTGTTAGGGAGGGAGTTCTAGGACTTTAACCCAGCAACAGTGAAGGAATGGCGATATATTTCCAAGTCAGGATGGTGTGTGTCTTGGAGGGGAACTTCCAGGTGGTGGTGTTCCCATCTATCTGCTGCCCTTGTCCTTCTAGGTGGTAGAGGTCAGAGGTTGAGAAGGTGCTGTCAAAGGAGCCTTGGTGAGTTCTTGCAGTGCATCTTGCAGATGATACACACACACTGCCACTACTGTGCGTCAGTGGTGGAGGGAGTGAATGTTTATGGATGGGGTGCCAGTCAAACGGGCTGCTTTGTCCTGGATGGTGTCAAGCTTTTTGAGTGTTAAGAGCTGCACTCATCTAGTCAATTGGAGAATATTCCATCACACTCCTGACTTGTGCCTTGTAGATGGTGGACAGACTTTGGGGAGTCAGAAGGTGAGTTACTCTCTGCAAAATTCCCAGCCTATGATCTGCTCTTGTAGCCAAAGTGGTTATATTCTTGATCCAGTTCAGTTTCTGGTCAATGGTAACCTCCAGGATATCAAAAGTGGGAGATTCAGTGATGGTAATGGCATTGAATGTCAAAGAGAAATGGTTAGATTCTCACTCATTGGAGATGGTCATTGCCTAGCACTGTGTGGCGCAAATGTTACTTGCCACTTATCAGCCCAAGTCTGAATGTTGTCCAGGTCTTGCTGCATTTGGACATGGACTGCTCCTGTATCTGAGGAATTGCGAAAGGTGCTGAACATTGTGCAATCATCAGCGAACATCCCCACTTATGATGGAGGGAAGGTCATTGTTGAAGCAGCTGAAGATGGTTGGACTGAGGACACTACACTGAGGAGCTCCTGCAGTGAAGTCCTGGGACTGAAATGATTGACCTCCAACAACTACAACCATCTTCCTTTGTACTGGTGTGACTCCAACCAACAGAGAGTCTTCCCTCTGATTCCCATTGGCCCCAGTTTTTCTAGGGCTCCTTGAAGCCACCCTTGGTCAAATGCGGCCTTGATGTCAAGGGCAGTCACTCTCACCTCATCTCTGGCGTTTGACCATGTTTTGACCAAGGCTGTAATGAGGTCAGGAGCTGAGTGGCCCTGGAAGAACCCAAACTGGGTGTCAGTGAGCAGGTTATTGCAGTGTAAGTGCCACTTGACAGCATTGTCAACGACACCTTCCATCACTTTACTGAAGTTCGGGATCAGACAGAGTCTAGCACCAGCGCTGAAGAAGGGTCATACAAACTCGAAACATTACTCTGTTTCTCTCTCCCCAGATGCTGTCAAACCTGTTGAGTTTTTCCAGCATTTTCTGTTTTTATTTCGGAGTCCAGCACCAACTTGGCACAGACTTTTGCACAGAGCTTGGAGACCATCCTTCCCAGCTGGGAAGTGGAGTCCTGCTCTGAAGTTAGAGCTTTGGCTGCAGCAGTCAGCAGATTTCAGTGAGGATGTCTCTATTGATGAGCAACATCCCACACATTGTTCCTCGCTGAGATTCAGATAGGGGAATTGCTCCCTCAATACCCTCTTTCTGTGCTATATCATTCTATTATTCTAAGTCAGAACAGAACCAACCTTGTCTGTTTACAGAGGAAGTGAAGTAGACACTGTCAGTTACAAGGTCTGCTAGAAGGTCATACTTGTTCACAGACTAAGGCTGTGGCAATTTCACTGAACTTTTTCTGTGCTCTCACAACTGCTTCCACTTTACTGTCCTGGTAAAGAAAGAAAGAAGATAAGAAAGAAATAATTTGCTTCTTTTATAGTGACTTTCAGGTTAGTGACTTAAAGATTGATGATGAGAATTTTTTGGGGGTGGAGGGATGTGGGGAGGGGGGTGGGGGGTGGGGGGAGCTGAGGGAAAATAAATGGAAGGCCAGCCCCCTTGAAGCTGAACATCTTCTGTTGGTTTTTCCCAGGACCTCCCCTGGGTTGGGGTGCTGTGATGTGCTGCCAAAGACCTGCTCTTGCAGACCGGACCAGTGAAGTCCAACAGGGCCCCAGGGTAGAGTGAGGCCTGAGGTGGGATCATGGCCCATGCAGATTTTCACTGTAGCTGACTCAGTGAAAGGGAATTTAAGGATCCAACCCAATCAGGGCCTGATCGCAAGCGATTCACTCATAGCCCACTCACTACCCTTTCAACACAACCCCTGATTCCTGCCACATTGACCCACTCTGGAGCTTCCCTTGATAGTCGCCTAAAAATAGAGTGGCTCCAAACCCCAACCACGAATGCCACGCCCACCCTTGTCCCTCAGAAAGAAAGCAGCACGGTGTGAACACTAAAGAGGGTTTTGGCCTTTCAGAAACAGATCAAAGACACAAGCTGAAATTTGGGTGCCGTTTCTAGACTCACAGCCAGTGTTTCCATTACGTGTAAACACACATGATTTATTTGCAGACTTTGCCTGACCTCTCTAGCTCTTGTTTCAGGCTCAGAGACAAGGGGAACGAGAGCCTATCCAATTGCGTGTGAACAGAAACCTCAGCAACGTGTGGTTTTCACCGTCTATCCCACGTGCACCAGTGTGGTCAACTCGAATGAGGCACATGAGTCACTCCAGCAGAGAGCCATAGTTCTACTGAGAGATCTCTGATTGATTGTGGTCATGTGACACATAATGTGGTTGGCAGCACTTAACCAAAACGGAGAGACAGAGAGAATAAAATAAGAAAATGGAAATCTTCAGAATTGTTTAACTCGCCATGGGAGAGCTATCTTGCTAGATCATGCATCTTTAAAGTTTTGTCCTTTCACAGCAAGGTTTCAGTGTAACTGTGTCCTGCCAAGTTACAAAAACAGCACTCGCTAAAAATAACGCCTGCGTACAGGCCTTGATGGCAAGATCTAGGACACACCAAGTGAGCCTTGCTTCCTGTTTATCAGACTCTTTAACACATCTGCAATTCAGCAGAATCAGACTTTAATCGCTGGCGTTGGGAGGACTGTTTGCAATGGGTGCAGAAGGACTGAGAAAGACAGAGAGAAAAAGCAAGAGATCCAGGGACATTGTCAGGTCCTAACGGAATATCAGTTGAAAATGCTGGAAATACTCAACAAGTCTGGCATCATCTGTGGAGAGAGAAACCAAGTTAACATTTCAAGTCAATGACCTTTCATCAGAACCACACTGGGATAATTTCTGTGATAGTAATTTCCCTCCCTTAACATGCAAAATAAACACTGCAATCGAATTTGCACAAAAGGCTGATTATTCAAGGTTTGTATGCCCTTAATTTTCGAAGATTAAAGGATAATCTAATTGATGTGTTTGAGATGGCTAAAGAATTGGATAAGGTAGATAGAGAGAAATTATTTCCTCTGATTGGGGCGGGGACTGTGGTCAGAATAAGGGGGCATAACTTTAAAATTACAGCTAGACTGCTCGGGGGTGACTTCAGGAAGCCCCGCTTCACACAAAGGGGAGTGGAAATCTGGAACCCACCCCACACCCCCAAAAAGCTGTCAAGGTTGGGGGTCAAATGAAAATTGAAAATTTTAAAAGCTTTATTGATAGATTTTTGTAAGGCAAGCATATTAAGGGATAATATTAAGAAACAAGGCAGGTAAATAGAGTTGAGATACAGGCCAGCCAAAATCCAATTGAATGGTGGAACGGACTGGAAGGGCTGAATGGCCTCCTCATACTCTTTGTTTTTACTCAGTCATGGGATGTGGGCTATGTTAGCAAGGCCAGCATTTACTGCCCACCCTTAATATTCCAATGGCCCAATATTCCAATGACATATATATAGACTAAAAACAATTAAATTGCTCTGGTCTTTTTTAAAAGGGAGGAAAACTGGGGGGGAAAAATGGCAAATAGAACCCAAAAGAGATGCGGACTGAGGAAAAGAGCCTGAAGTTCCTTTTTGCATAGTGTTATGGGATCTTTAGAATTAACCTCAAAGAAGAACAGGATGTTGCACCAATACCAACTTCCCCCCAACCAGCATCATATTATTGCTGAAGGGCATTGCAGAATGGCTGCTGGATTTGCCTAGTTACTGCATTGAAAGATAACATTCTCCCCTCTTTTCTGAAGCTGTGGACTCACACTGGGACATGGTCCCGTTGGGGTCAGGGCAGATCCCCGTGGAACTCTTAGACAGGGATTGGAAATTTGGGTGCCACATATTTTACAGAGAGCACCAATTGCCCCCACCCCCAGTCATCCCTCCCTGCCGGTTCGCAAGGGTATCTAGATAATGTGAGAGGAGGGCAAATGTTCAACTGATTTTATCCCGCGTTGATGTCCAATGGGGCATAGAATTTGGTGGGGTATAAAATTAGAATAAAATTAAAATTAGATGGGGTATAAAACAGGCATCTGACCTAAGTGGCCACCTTGGGGTAGTGAGCTGGGTAAAAATGGCACCTCCACAGCCCCCGAGTGTAGGCAGTTTATTATTAGGAGCAGAGCTTTAAAGTTGTCTATAATCCAGTTCTCATCACTTCCTGGAAGAGACTGACCATCAGGTCTGGGGATTCTGGATAATTCCAGTGCTGCAGCTAACAAAATAAAGTACAGAATAAAAACAGAAGATTCTGGAAATACTCAGCAGGTCTAGTAGCAGCCTTGGAGGGAGAAATAGAGTTAATGGGCCAGATTTTCAATATGGGGTCAGGAACCATGACACCCGGATGAATTCCATCCAGGTTGTGACCCCACGCGATGTTATTTTTAAATATAAGCAGCCTAACTGACCAGAGGCAAGCTAGGTACCCGCTTAGAGACAGTGAGCACTGCCAGAAGGCGGGAGCTGCCTGTTTGGCACCAGGGGCAAAGGCAGGCAGCAGCCATAGTGGGGACTGCTGCTGCCTTGCCGATTAGAGCGGACAGCTCTCAAAATGAAACGCAGTGGAAAACAGCCATGGAAGAAAAGAGTAGGAGCAGCACTCTTAATGGAGTTGGTTGGATCCACAGAGTAAATTTAAAACCTAATGCAAAGCAATTTACCAGGGCCCCATGACGAACCCGCCAACTGTGCACAAACGTTTTTGCTCACCGGAAAAACATTTAAAAATTCCAATCCTGAACAAATTCCATTCTTAACAAGCTCCTTAATGAGCTTAAGTGGTTGTTAATTGACAGCGACCATGTGTCCCCCTCCCTTCTCCCCACCAGCCTTTTGAAAATTCTAAACTGCCCCAGAAGCCATCGGGATCTAGAGACTCTCTTTGGAGACGTGTTTCTTAATTCTGCCCACATTTGGAAATCCAGCCCAACGTTTCAGATCTGTGATCTTTCATCAGAACGCAGACTACTTAAGCTTAAGGAAACAAAATATGTGACCCTTCTTTTATACAGAACTTAGCCCATTTTAAAGAAAGGAAAACAATGCATTTATATAGCACCTTTCATCACCTCCGGACAGTTAATTTTGCATGCAAATGCCAATGTGATAATGACTGGATAACCTCTTTTCACGACATTGGTTGATAATAATATTGGCCAAGACACTGGAAAGAACTATCCTGCTCTTCTTCAATGTCTATTTGAAAGGGCAGGCAGGGTCTCAGTTATAACTCACTAGAAAGACTACATCTCCAGCAGGGCAGCACTCCCTCAACACTGCACTGGGAGTGGCAACTAGATTATTCTCTCACTTCTCTGCAGTGGGACTTGTAACCACAACCTTGTGACTCAGAGACAAGAGCGCTACCCACTGAACCACAGCTAACACTTAATTCCCTGCATTCAAATTACTGGGCAGTAATTCCTGATATCATATTCATCCAAATTTGTTAGCCTTAAAACTTGACTCTTAGATAATTTAGAAATTGTGAACTTGAAGAGAAAATTGTACAAGTTGTTTTAATGAATAAATTATTTATTATGTACAAATTTGTTACATTTTTCTCAAATTGTTACACTTTGTGCATTGTCAAGAAAAATTGAGATACATTATTAATCACTTTAGCAATAATGTAGCACTTTTTACATGCTTAATTTAGTAAGCAAAACTTTAAATAAAACATTATGCAGACTATTAAACTGCAATTATCTAGTTAGTTCAACAGAGCATTCAGAATAACAAAACCAGGATTACAATGCTATTCAGCAAGAGTTTTCAAAATATTATTGGCGTGAATTTGAATAATGCAGTGTGTTAACGCACTGAGAGGTCAGAGTGTGTGTGTGTGTGTGTGTGTGTGTGTGTGTGTGTGGTAATGACAGTACATGGATGAAGTAGGCTTCCAGAGTGCCACAGGATATACAAGGTCACACTTTGAGTTCCATGATACTGGGGTTCATTCCTAAAGGGACAGGATTGAAAAACAGGGAAGTTATGTTAAAGTTCTGTTAAAAATCTTGATTGGGCCACATTTAACGTCCTGGGCAGAGTTCTGGTCTGCATGTTACAAATAGAATGTAGGGGCACTGGAGAAGGTTCAACTAGGAGGAGGTTATAATTATCAGGGAAGCTGGACCCACCACCACACCTGGAAGTTCCTCTCCAAGTCACACACGGTCCTGACTTGGAAATAGATCACCGTTCCTTCACTGTCGCTGGGACCTATACCACAGGGACCTGCAGCAGTTCAAGAAGGCAGCTCACCACCACTTTCTCAAGGGGCAACTAGAGGTGGGCAAGGTAAATGCTGAGCTAGCCAGCGACACCCACATCCCATGAATGAATATATTAAAAAGAGAACAGGCTGGAATTCTTTTCTGTAGGAAAGAGGAGACTGAGAGATGGCCTGATACAGGTCTTCACAATTAAGATGGTTTTCGATAAGGTCGACGTAGAGAAGATGTTTCCACTGGTAGAGGAGACCAAGTCTCAGGGGAGAGCGGAATGAAAGGTTGTGTTGATGGGGTGAGATGAGGTAGATTGGGAGGTGTTCATGTGGAGCATAGACACCAGCACAGACCAGTTGGGCCAAATTGCCTCAGTCTGGGTTGTACATGCTGTATAAAGGTTTTAACATGTTCAAATTTTGAAAAGTAGAGACCGATTGCTTTTGAGTAGAAAAATATAGAAAATTTCAATAACTGGGATTTCCCACTCCCATGGTGGACACCATAGTGAGCAGGAGCGGAAAATATCAGGAGATCGCAAAAATCATTTTCACATCGTCATAAACCGGTTTGCGATGGTCTACTCCACCCATCAATGGCGGGCTGAGTTTCCTGCCGCAGCATGTTGGGAGGCGAATTGCAATGCTTTAGAATCACATTATAAGCCCTGCTCGCTGGAATCATCCCCCACCCCACCCCTCCCACCACCCCCCCCACCCCCCCCCACCCCTCCATTTGCTGGATCATGAGATATCAGGCTGACATGTTTCACAACCGTAAATAAACTACATGCATCTGGCAACCTGCGCTTCACTCGGGCCTACCTTGCTTCAGGCAGCACTCGCAGTCATCAGCGCCAGGCTTCTCAGGCAGCCCCACATCACTTTTAGGGGGCTCACGGGCAGGACTCTACCTACCAGTAAGGCAGGTGTGGCTTTTCAACAGCTGCAGGGCTAGGGCTTACTTGGGGAAGGGCCAGAAGCGGCCTCAGGCAAGGAGAGAGGCTGCAGAGTGAGGGCTGTACTGGGGAAGGAGGATAACCCAGGGTGTGTGTGGGAACACATTTTGACCTGTTCAAATGACCTCAAGAGGGTGAGGGCTGAGGAAGCAGTCTCCAGAGGAGATGAGGCCAGATGGAGATGTGAGGGTGTGTGTGTGAGAGAGTGAGTGGTGATGTCCCTTGAGCTGGCAGCGAGTGAGATGCCAGTGAATGTGTGATGGACTTGTGAGTTTCTTTTTAATTCACGGGATGTGGGCATCACTGGCTGGCCCAGCATTTATTGTCCATTCATAATTGCCCTTGAGAAGGTGTTGCTGAGCTGCCTTCTTGAACTGCTGCATTCCCTGTGCTGTAGGTACACCCACAGTGCTGTTAAGGAGGGAGTTCCAGGATTTCGACCCAGCGACAGTGAAGGAACGGCGATATATTTCCAAATCAGGATGGTGAGTGACTTGGAGGGGAACTTGACGAAGACGGTGTTCCCATGTGTCTGCTTCCCTTGTCCTTCCAGATGGTAGTGGTCGTGGGTTTGGAAGGTGCTGTCTAAGGAGGCTTGGTGAGTTCCTGCGGTGCATCTTGTCGATGGTACACACTGCTGCATTGGTGGTGGAGGGAGTGAATGTTTGTGGATGGGGTGCCACTCAAGTGGGCTGCTTTGTCCCGGATGGTGTCAAGCTTCTTGAGTGTTGTTGGAGCTGCACTCATCCAGGCAAGTGGAGAGTATTCCATCGCACTCCTGACTTGTGCCTTGTCAATAGTGGACAGGCTCTGGGGAGTCAGGAGGTGAGATACTCACCACAGGATTCCTAGCCTCTGACTTGCTCTTGTAGCCACAGTATTTATTTGGCTGGTCCAGATCCATTTCTGGTCAATGGCAACCCCCAGGATGTTGATAGTGGGACATTCAGCGATGGTAATGACATTGAACATCAAGGGGCAATGGCTGGATTCTCTCTTGTTAGAGATGGTCATTGTCTGACATTTGTTTGGCGTGAATGTTACTTGCCACTTTTCAGCTCATGCCTGGATATTGTCCAGGTTTTGTTGTATTTGGACATGGACTACTTTAGTATCTGAGGAGTCACGAATGGTGCTGAACATTGTGCAATCATCAGCAAACATCCCCACTTCTGACCTTATGATGGAAGGAAGGTTATTGATGAAGCAGCTGAAGATGGTTGGGCCTAGGACACTGCCCTAAGGAACTCCTGCAGTGATGTGCTGGAGCTTAGGTGATTGACTTCCAACAACCACAACCATCTTCCTTTGTGCTAGGTATGACTCCAACCAGCAGAGAGTTTCCCCCCTGATTCCCATTGACTACTAGGACTCCTTGATGCCATACTTAGTCAAATGCTGCCTTGATGTCAAGGGCAGTCACTCTCACCTCATCTCTGGAGTTCAGCTCTTTTGCCCATGTTTGAAGCAAGGCTGTAATGAGGTCAAGAGCTGAATGCCCCTGGCAAAATCCAAACTGGGCATCAGTGAGCAGGTTATTGCTAAGCAAGTGCTGCTTGATAGCACTGTTGATGACCTATTTCATCATTTTAATGAGTGTCTGAGTTTAGAGTGATGAGATGGTTGCCTTACCCTGGTGGCTCGGATGAGATCATTTATCCTCTTTCTGCACTGGAAGGCCAACCTCTTCTGTACGGCATTGGCACTGACCACCGCTGCCACCATGCCAGAGTGGTGAGATTGCTGGGCCTCCTGAAGCCAGAGCGGGGGTAAAGGACATCACGTTGGGCTTGAGAAAGGTATTCCAGTGACGGGTCACTGAACTATTTTTAGTTTTCAGGGCCATGTCTGCACTGGAGCAGTCCTGGGCTGAAAGCATTGAGAACTGTGTGTGTGGCTGCAGTTTAGATGTGTCACCCGGAGTGAGGAAACGATGAAGTAAGGGGGTGGTGGGTGATTCAGAGGCTGGCCACCAGTGAGACTGCGAGTTTCCTGTAGCAGCATAATTAATAAGGTGGGAAGTGGATGAACAGCGTGGAAACCCGCCATTGCGGCTGGCGAGAGAAACATCTTTTTTCACGCTCATTCCCGCACTTAGTGCAATTCAGGGAAAATTCCGCCTAACATCTGCTTTGAGCCAGCATTCCCCAGTGAGTTACTGAGGAAAGACTGTGTTTGGTGTCGCAGTGTAGGGCAGGTTATTCCTCGTTTAAATCCTCATTTGCACTGACCTAAGAATCTCAGTGAGGACAGGAGGACTGTACTTTGGAAGCTATTGACATGAATGTGAGGCCTCTATGGCGTTCCCCCTCCCTATTTCTGTAACCTTTTCTAACCCTCCAAGATCTCTGCGCTCCTCCAATTCTGGCCTCTTGCGTATCCCTAATTTTAATTGCTCCACCATTAGCAGCCGTGTCTTCAGCTGCCAAGACCCTCAGCTCTGGAATTCCCTCCCTAAATCCCTCTCCGCCTCTCTTTCCTCCTTCAAGATGCTCCTTAAAACCTACCTCTTTGACCAAGCTTTTGTTCACCTGTCCTAATATCTCCTTATGTGACTCGGTGTCAAATTTTGTTCGATGATTCTCTTGCAAAGTATCTGGGGGTGTTTTTCTATGTTAAAGCATGTTGTTGCTATGAATTAGCTGAGGTTCCAGTGCCCTTTGTATAAGCAGCATGAAATAATGTTACACATAAACAGAGTACAACATTCTGACAAGAGTGGACCTTCTATCCTACATCTGCATACGTGATTTGTCTCTTTGGATTAAATCTTCTCACCGGTTTCTTCATATAAATTCAATGTATGCAACACACTCTTAATGTAGGCTGACAGTTTCTTGTTTTAAGATGCTAAATAAAGTCACTAACTGACACATTATTTAATGTAAGCTGTGACTTTATTACAGGCTGTCTCTCTTATTGGTTTTAGAAGCCTGCAGTAATTTTAATTGTTAATCATAATTTATCGCACTTCCTCAAACAAAATCCTGTTTCGCATCTCAATGCCTGTCACCCAGTCCTGAAACGCTAATAGAATTGATTAGTGAGCCCCTGGTGTACCACCCATTGTGTACTAGACTGGGATCAATCCCTGGGCTGCGCTGAGAGTGCCCTCTCAGCCAGGGTATTCTTCATGAGGTTTGACAGAGTTGAGGCTGAGTGGCTGTTTCTCTCTAGCTGGAGAGTCTAGGATCAAGGGCTGTAGTCTCGGGATAAGGGATCGGCCAATTAGGACTGAGATGAAGAGAAATTTCATCATTCAGAGGGTTGTGAATTCTTGGAGTTTTCTACCCCAGAGAGTTGTGGATGCTCAGTTGCTGAGTATACTCAAGCCTGAGGCCAATTATCTTTAGGCACTAAGGGGATTAATCAAGGAATATGGGGATAGGGCGAGTGAGTGGAGATCAGGCCAAGATCAGATCAGCCATGATCTTATTGAATTGTGGAACAGGCTTGAAGGGCTGAATGGCCTACTCCTGCTCCTATTTCTTATGGTTCTTAATGGCCATGGGAATTGAACCCACTGTTGCTGGGCACAGGAAGAGAAAAAAAAATCAGCCACGATTCTTGTTATTGCTATTTTGCTAAGAAAGTGAATGTGTGGACATAGGTCGTGGGCAGGCACACACGTGTTCTGCTCTCAGGAGGAGCTGTTGAAATCTAGGGTGTGGAGGGGTGGTGTGAGAAGAAAGTTAATTACAAAAAGATTACAAAAGTGGGAGATACATAGAATTAGTTAGAGCGCCCAGCACAGAAACAGACCATTTGACCACAACAGGTCTGTGCTCCACACAAACCTTCTCCCACCCTATTTCATCTCCCCCTATCAACATATCTTTCTGTTCCTCTCTCTATCATTTGTTTATCCAGCTTCCCCTTAAACCCATCTGTGCTATTTGCCACAACCACTCCCTTTTTTGCCCAAGTTCACATTCTAACCTCTCTCTGAGTAAAGGACCTTTCTCTTCAATTCCTTATTGGATTTGTCAGTGACTATCTTGTATTAATGGCCCCTAGTTTTGTACTGTCCTGTAAGGAAAGGGGATGGAGGAATGTGCCAACAGGTCAGGTACATGAGATTAGAGTGCTGCTCACATGCAGCAGCACCATGTCCTGGGAGGGCCTATTGGCCAGTTTCCACCCCGTAATTTCTACTTCATACCGTAGAGAGATGTCACTGTTCTGGGTGAGATGGCTGGGCCATCTCTGGGTCCTGTGTTCACTTCACATTCTTTGGTTCCCCAGCAAACGCAAACCCAGGACTTTACATCTGTTAATAATTAATTTTACAGCACAGATAATGTTCAAAATCCTCAATTTGTCCATTGTCGAAACCATCAGGATTATTGGGATACACCAGCAGCATTCCTATGGTGTTCCTAATGGTATGTTGGAAGACATATAAAAGGTCACAAGTGTTAATTGGACACAGATAGAGTAATTGCAGCAGCCCTGAAATGCCAGTGAAATTCAAAGGCAGTCCATATCTGCCCCACTAGGGGGAGCCTGCGATCCTCCCAGGACCAAATTCATCCTCTCAGAAAGGAGCCACATGTTTTTGGTGTGGGTTAACTTGAGCTTTGGGCTTTCTTGCTGCTCCTTGTGGGATCTCAGTGGAACTCAGCTGGTGACTGCTCTCTTGGGCTTGATGAGGATATAATGGGTGGAATTCTCAAGGTAGCTCGGAATTCCAAAAGACTCATCAAAGCCAACTTCCTGCTCTTCTTGGTTGGGATAGAAACCCATCAAATCCCAGTTCTGCTCCAAGTTTCACTCCAACCCTTCACAGCAGGATAGCTGGCTTCCCTCCATGCCCCCTGACTTCTGAAGTTTCACACCCTTGGTTGTTGGTGGAGTGTGCACAAAAATCCAGTTTAAATTTACATGATAATTTTTTGCTCAGCTGATCTGGCACTCAGCTCTGGATGGGAAGGCTCTGAGACCAAGTCCCATATCAGGAACTCCTTTAAAATACTGAGAAAGTGATGTTTGCTGCACACTGAGATCATTTGGATGCGACAGTGAACTAAGGTTTGTTGAGGGTGTGGACGCTAAAGATCCCATGTCCAAGGAAGGACAGGATGTTTCACCTTTCTCAACCAACACCAATAACTGGTTATTCACCTTTTTATCGGCAGGACATTGAAGAATGGCTGCTGGATTTGACTAGTTACTGGACGGAGAGACAATATTCTCTGCTCTCTTCTGAAGGTGTTAGCTCATGCTGAGACATGGTGCCATGCTGAGACATGACCCTCCTGCACCTTGCTCAAGTGGCCAATTTCTATGTAAGTGTAAACTTACACTAGACTAGAGCATCAAAGGGCTAGTCAACTGTGGGGGCATCACAGGTGAGTGTGCTGCTGTCCTAGCCTGACATCCACCTGGAGTGTTTTTTTTTATTCATTTACAGGATGTGAGCATCGCTGGCTAGGCCTGCATTTATTGCCCATCCCCAATTGCTCTTGAGTAGGTGGTGGTGAGCTGCCTCTTGAACCATTGCAGTCCATGTGGTGTAGGTAAATGACATAAGAGCTGATGCAGAGGAGAACAACATAACTGATTCCTAATGTTGGTATGCTAACCTGTGAGGAAGTATTCGTTACATTAAGGCTTTCCAGCCTCAATAAAGCAATAATCCAAATGGGATTACATGTCGATCTATTAGATATTTACATAGATTACGGAGAAGTTATTGCTCAGGCATTTGGCCTAGCTGTTCCAGGCTGGTGTTTATTGTCCACACGAGTCCCCTCCCACCCTAATCTCATCCTTTTATCCTTCTCACCCATAAGTGCTTACCAAGCTGTCCTTCAATGCCTCCATACTGTTCTCCTTGACCACTCTCTGGGTGAAGAGGTCTCTCCTGAATTCCTTGTGTGATTTATTATTGACAATCGTTTATTGATGATCCCGAGTTTTGGTCTCCCCTCAAGTAAAAATTTAAAATAAAGACTACTTATGTCGCACCTTTTACAATCACTGGATGTCATAAAATGCATTACAGCCAATTAAATACTTCTTGAGCCACTGCAACTATTATAATGTAGGAAATGCAGCAGCCAATTTGTGCACAGCAAGATCTCACAAAAAGCATTGTGATAATGGCTCGATGTTGATTGAAGGATAGATATTGGTCCAGGGCATCAGGAAGAATTCCCTGCTCCTCTTGTTTACATATGAACATATGAATGAGGAGCAGGAGTAGGCCATTCGGCCCCTTGAGCCTGCTCTGCCATTCCATAAGATCATGGCTGATTTGACAGTGGCCCCATCTCCACTTTCCTGTTTACCCCTTATACTCTTTGACTCCCTTGTCAATGAAGAATCTTTCTAACTCAGCCTTAAAAATACTCAATGACCCTGCCTCCACCTTTCCCTGGGGAAGAGAATTCCATAGATTTGTGACCCTTTGAGAGAAAAATTCTCCTTGTCTCCGTCTCACATGGGAACTGCGTCCCCTCGTTCTATTCTCTCCCATAAGGAGGAAACATCCTTTCAGCCCCCAACCTGTCCAGTCCCCTCAAAGTCTTATACGTTTCAAAATGTCTCATCCAAAAGACAGCACTTCCTCAACAAGTATTGTGTTCACTTGGTGTGGTTTGTTTTGTGTGGTTTCTTTTTAAGCCTGCGCACTCCACTCTCAGCCAATGTTCAACCCCAAGCAACAACAGTACAATAATACTTCAACCTTTCACGTCAAGCTTTACTTAGGCCCCTGCAGAGGAGACTCGAACAATGTCATTTGACTCCACAACTTTCTGACCTAGAGTCAAGAACCACATCTGAAACAGAGATGACACTTATTTAACAGCAGATAGAAAATTAAACCAACAAACATTGAGGTAACAGAACAAGAGAAGCTAGGGTTGTGAAGGGCAAGTTTATGACAGACACCTAGAGGTACATTATTTCAGAGATGGGCTGAGTTACTGAAGGGCAGTCAAGACTGTTGAAGAAGTAACTCGGTGCTGTAACAGGTAGGTACACTGGAAAAATCCAACCACGGGTTTCTTCATCTGAATAACTCAAGATAAGCAAGAGTTTGAAAAACATTTGCTGAAGTGAGAATTCTAAACAGAGAACACGGTTGGAATTAGAGCGTTTTTTGAATTTCCGGGAAATCAGCTGACGTCAGACCTACATTGTCAGCCAACCCCCATCTATTAAAAATAACTCGGTAATCTATTCTCGTCAACAGACCTATCAAAACCACAAGGTAGGTAGTTTTACCACAATGTTTCCATGTGAGGTTGCTCTCATTCTGTTGTCATGTTCTTCATGTTCTGCCTCAGAAGGAATAGACACAAGGAAAGAAAGTGGAGACAAAAATAAAGTTTAAAAAAATTATTTTCTTCTGCTCAACCTTAAGAAGGAAGGGTTTGCAGAAATCGGGCCATAACGAGTATTGTGTTCACTTCGTGTGGTTTGGTTTGTGTGGTTTCTTTTTAAGCCTGCGCACTCTACTCTCAGCCAATGTTCAACCCCAAGCAACAACAGTACAATAATACTTCAACCTTTCACATCAAGCTTTACTTAGGCCCCTGCAGAGGAGACTTGAACAATGCTGAAAAGTTCCCTGGTGGCTTTGGCAAGACTGAATAGTGAACAACTGAGCCAAAGTGTGAAAAGGAAAGGGAGTATCCTCTTGTTCAAATCCCTCCATAGGCCTCACCCCTTCCTGAATATTATATGTTGGGCCACAATATTCCTCTTAAGTAACTGAGACAGTTGGATATCGATAGTAATCAGCGTCTAACCATTTTCATGCTAGCTCTTCCCTGAATACCTTTGGGCACAGTGTGATGGACAGAATGATACAGGTAGATTGACAGAATCTAAAAGTTAATTGTTCTTGCTCATCTGTTGATGTGAAGATGACCATGTTCACCATCCATGATGTTCGGTAGGGTTCTGGTGGGTACAAACGAGGTTGCTAAGGCTGATCTGCACCCGAAAGGTTCTGCTGCAAATTGGACAGGATACCTCGGGTGATTGTGTTTGGGACGAGTTGCTGGCTTGGGATTTCCTCGCCTTGCGTTTTTTCTCTGCCTCTGATATGCGCTTGCTTTGGAGGGAGGCATCATTGTTTTTTCATTTGGTTGTGCCTGGTGCAGCGATCCTGGACAAGCTTCTCCCAGAATACTGGGTCGATATGAAAGCTCTTAAGCAAAGCCTTCAAAGTGTTTTGCAGTGCTTCCTTGATTACTATGAGAGCACATCCCAGATTCAAGTTGTCCATTGAAGATTCGCTTTAGGTAAGCGAGTGTCAGGCATACTGGCTACGTGATCAACCCAACTCATCTGTGACTGTCTCTATATGCTGTGGGTGCTTGGCGTGCCAGCTCATGTGAGCACCTCAGTGTCTGGTATTTTGTCCTGCCACTTGATCTTTAGAAGCTTAGGGAAGCAGCTCAAGTGAAAGTGGTTAAGCTTCTTGACATGACGCTGGTAGACAGTCCAAGGGTGAATTGTGCCGGCTTTGTACTAAGTGTGGTAGCAGGTGAGAAAAACGCAATGGCGGCTTCTCACACTGTATCATCCCAATCCCGCCTCATTAACCAGGTATTCCCGGGAAACACGCCGTTTCGATGGCAGACGGGATCTGATTCACCCACCACGCTGTCACCTCGTCGTATCCTCACACCAGGTGCCATGTTTAAAGTACACCTACACACACACCTCTCAGTGCTTCCAGCCCAGGAATGCTGCACAGAAGACATGGCCCCAAAAGGCAAGAGGACTGCAGGCCCCAGGTTTAGTGACACATCCCTAGAGGGCCTTTTGGACAGCACGGAAGCCCGCTGTGATGTCCACTACCCCCCTTCCTCACAGGAGGCGCATCCACATTATCACCCCGGCTTGGCAGGTGATGGCAGTGGTGGTCAGTGCCAATGCTGCACAGGAGAGATTGGCCATCCAATGCAGATAGAGGATGAATGATCTCATCCATGTCACCAGGGTAAGGCAACCATCTCATCACTCTAAACTCACACACTCACAAGCCCATCACACATTCACTGGCATCTCACTCACTGCCAGCTCAAGGGACATCACCATGCACTCTCTCTCACACACACACCCTCACATCTCCATCTGGCCTCATCTCCTCTGGAGGCTGCCTCCTCAGCCCTCACCCTCTTGAGGGCACTTGCACAGATCAACATGTGCCCCCCACACACACCCTGAGATACCCTCCTTCCCCAGTACAGCCCTCGTCTTGCAGCCTCTTCCCTTGCCTGAGGCCACTTCTTCCCCCTTCCCCAAGCAAGCCCTAACCCTGCAGCCATTGAGAAACCACCCACACCTCATGGCTGGTCCGGTAGGTAGAGACCTGCCTGTGAGCCTCCCTAAAAGTGATGTGGTGCTGTCTGCAAGGACTGGCTCTGATGCCCGTGTGTGCTGCCCAAAGCAAGGTTGGCAAAGAAACCTCAATGTCCCAAGCGAAGTGCAGCTTGCCAGGTGCACGCCTTATATATGCTGTTGTGAAACATGTCGGCGTGCTATCACACCAATGTGCTTAGGCGATCCAGCGTTGTTGGGGGGGGGGGGAATGATTCCAGCGGGCTGGGCTCATTTTGATATGCAGATGTATTACAATGAGGTTCCCGACATCTGATGATGGGAAATGCAGCCGGCCATTAATGGGCCGAGTGGACGATCGCAAATTGGTTTCACAACATGGTGAAACCGAGCTTTGGCCTTCTCGCCATATCGGCTGCTCATGCCACCGAACACGCCCGATGCCAGCGGGCATGGAAAATTCCACCCCAAGTCTCACATACATACAATATACAATAAGCATTATAGGGATACCATACTTAGAAAAAATACTGTCTGACAATCCTTAATACATAATTCATGTTGAAAATTACACATTACTTGCATATGATATCTTAATAGAATGTCACTCAAAAAATGTTTGCTTGGCATTTTTCTGTGAGGTCACTGAGTGACTCTCTCAGGGGCTAATGATATAACACTCTTAAGTTATTTAGCCCCTTTGCACCCTCTATCTACATAACCCTTGTGCAATCTCCCTAAACACAGAAAGTGCATTCAATTGGATTTGAACTTGTTGGCCTGGAATTCCCTTTGCATTTCATAGAATCATAAAATAGTACAGCACAGGAGGAGGCCATTCAGCCCATCAAGTCTGTACCAGCTCCTTTGAAGAATAATCCAATTGGCCCTATTCTCCCCGCAGTTATTTTTCTCCTTCAAGTATTTATCCAATTCCTTTTTGAAGGTTTCTACTGAATCTGTAACCACCACCCTACCAGAGAATGCATTCCAAATCCAAACCCCTCATTGCAAAACAATGTTTATCCTCATATCGCCTCTGTTTCTTTTGCCAATCACTTTAAATCTGTGCCTTCAATCCTTCAGCCATTGGAAACAGCTTATCTTTATTATTCTCTCTATCTAAACCCTTCATGATGGTAAATATCTCTATCAAGTCTCCTCATAGCCTTCTCTGCTCTAAGGAACACAAGCCCAGCTTCTCCAGTCTGTCTATTTAACTGCGATCCCTCATCTCTTGCACCATTCTAGGAGATTGCTTCTGTGCACTCTCAAAACCTTCACATCCTTTGTAAAGTGTGGTATCCAGAACTGGACACAGTGCTGCAGCTGGGGATGAATTAGTGTTTTATTCAGGCTTAGCATTACCTCCTGACACCCGCAAGTTGGACACAAAAACCAATTAAGCCGATTGAAAGTTTGGGGAATTTTGGACGTGAGTATGTTCTGCGCACAGCTACAAAATGCCCAAGACTCCTCAATCTTTTAAATCCATCAACCAACCCCTCCATGTGATATTCTTCACCCGCTCCTCCAACCCCAACTCTCAAACTCGAGCATCCTTTAGACTCTCAATGTCACAACCAGGTTTTCTAGCCTTTTAACTGTAATTTGCTGGGTGTGTTTTTTTAAAAAATTCATCCCACTGACACTTGCTCTGTACTTTCAGTTTCATTGACTGCATTTTCATGACCGTAGTATAAGTCATCTTGAAATTTGAGCAGCTTCCCTGACTGGGACTTGTTAAGAACACTCTAAGCAACGGCCATGGATGATGGTTAATTGAGTAAGGAGGTCGGGGGGGATGGTGGGAAGGCGATAATGGGGCTTGAATACAAGGGCGGGAATTTTGAAAAGGAGGGAGAGGATTTTCTCCCCATCGGGTGGGCATACAGCCAATCCGCGCCCGCAATCAGCTGCACGCCGCCATTTTACATGGGCTGGTCAATTAAGGCCCGCCCAGCGTGACGCGCAACTGGGAGCGTTCAGCACTACCTTTGCGGGCGGGAGGGAGGAGGCGGAGTTGGGGCCTGCGCTCGGGCGCAAAAAAGACACAGAAATGTGCCTCGGGGAGATTAGTTTCACTCTCAAAAATTGAAAGGAAGAAAAATAAAATTACTCAGACATGTCCCTTCATGTGACATTGTCACATGAGCTGGGACATGTTTATGTATCTTAATAAAAGTTTTTACTTACTCTATAAACCCTTCATGAAACCTCATCCCGCCCATGGATGAGGTTTCATGAGAAATGTGAAGGCCGCCTGGGCTCTTCACCTGACCCCCCGCCACCAACCTTAAGGTTGGCTGGGCAGCTCAGACAATCAGTTTAATTAGATTAAGCCTTAACAGGCCTTTGACAGGCCTCTGTTCAGCGGGCGTGCAGCTGACTCCGGTGTGCACCCGCCGAACTGAAGATTGGAACGACACGTGGTGATGTCAGGACGCACGGCTCACTCATCGCGCGTCATTATACGTGTCAGCTTGTAGGGCCCACTTCCACACGCCAGACGGAAGATTCCGGCCGAGGTGTTGCTGGACCGGGAGCCAGCAAGCACAGGGATGATGGGCGAATAGAACTGGGTGCGAGTTCAGGTATGGGCAGCAGAGCTTTGGATGAGTTGAAATTTATGGAAGGTGGAAGGCCAGCCAGGAGAACACTGGAGTAGTTGGATCTGGGGCTACAAATGCACAGCCAAGATCCTAGACCTCTCCTCACTCTCTTGGTGGATGTGCCCCACTTGGGACTCATGTCTTTACGTGCCCTGCCTGAACTGGGCACTAGCAGGAGCACAAGCTGTTTATTGCAAAGTGTAGGAAATGGTTTTGCATGCAATTAATGCCAAATGCTGGCTATGAGCACAACCCCTTCCCAAACTGTTGCCGTAGATACGCATGCACCAGTCCTGCAACACCCAGGCTGACACTCCAAGGGCAGTACCGAGGGAGTGCTGTCTTTCGGGTGAGATTTTAACCTGAAGTCCTGTTTGAGATGGGCATAAAAGATCCCATGGCACTATCTTGAAGAACAGACAGGTTCTCCCTGGTGTCTGGGCCAACATTAAACAACATCACTAAAACAGATGATTTGGTCTTTATCAGATTGCTCTTTGTGGGATCTTGCTGTGCATGCATTGGTTGCTTCGTTTCCTATATGAAACAGTGACAACACCTCAGAAGTACTTCATAAAAGGTAAAGTGCTTTGGGCTAGCTTGGGGTCAAGAAAGGTGATATATAAATGCAAGTTCTTCTCTAAAGCTTTTCTTTTATCCTCTCCGAGTTGTTGAATTGCAAGTTGCTTCTCAACAGCCACAGGAACCGTTACTTGCAAAATACAGGAAATGGTTTCACACATGCACTGTGTTATGCTTGTGGTATGTGAGTGTGGAGGAGACAAGGAACTGCCAACCTCAACTTAGAAAATTAATTTACGCCTCCTGATAGCTCTGTGGGCGAAAGCAGAGTGTGGTGTTCAGAATGGAATCAGAGGAACAGGAGGCGACCACTCAGCCCTCAAGTCTGTTCTACTATTCAGTTGGAAC
Organism: Carcharodon carcharias; assembly: GCF_017639515.1. Lineage (NCBI taxonomy): Eukaryota > Metazoa > Chordata > Chondrichthyes > Lamniformes > Lamnidae > Carcharodon > Carcharodon carcharias. Next base: position 25,877,984 of record NC_054492.1, on the reverse strand, counting down.
ATGGCTGATCAAGGCTCCGTTTATCTGCCTTCGCTTCATGTCTCTTGATAACCCTTAACTAACAAAAGTCCATCATCACAGTCTTGAAAGTTTGAACTGACTCTTCAGCATCCCCAGTCTTTTGAGAGGCAGAGTTCTAGATTTCCAGTACTCTCAGCATGAAGAACTGCTTCTTAATGGGCCTAAAATCTCAGTGTAAAGTTATGCCCCATGTTTGGGTTTCTCCAGCCAGAGGAACCAATTTCTCTGGTAATTCTCTATGGAACCCTTTTATTATTTTAATTGCTTCAATGAGATCACCCCTCAATCTTGTAAACTCGAGGAAATAAAAGGCAAGAGTATACAACCTGTCCTTAAAATTTAACCCTTTAACAACCATCCCACCCCACCCCCCCCATAATGTTTAGTCCCTAGTTCCAGCATTGTGAAACAGCAACAATGAAAGAATGGTGATATATAAATATAAAAACCATTATATCTCTAAATTAGAAAGATTACACAGCCAGATGGCCATGAGAGAACATTAGTAACTACGTACAGGTGATCTCATCTCTCCATTGATGCTAAGAAATTTGAAACTTCTAAGGCTAAAGGGGAGAGATTATTGTTGGGTAAGGGGATATGGGGCTAAGGCAGGTAAATGGAGTTGAGATGCAGATAAGCTCAGATCCAATTGAATAGCAGAGCAGGCTCGGGGGGCTGAATGGATTATTGCTCTTCTTCATGTTCCTACATTCCCTGCACTGTACACACCCGCCACTTCTAACTATGAATGATTCAATTCAAAAATCTAATAGAAACAGTGGACAATAATGTTAATTCTTTGTAACTTCTCATAGTTCATTGCAAGTTAAAGATAACAGAAAGCCTTTTATTTAGCACCTTTCATGATCTCAGGATGTTTCAAAGTGCTTTGCTGTCAACTAAATACTTTTGAAATATAGTCACTATTGTAAAGTAGGAACTGCAGCAGCCAATTTGCACACAGCAAGATTCCACTAACAGCAATGAGAAAATGAGCATATAACTTGTCTTTTGCATTAGTTGAGGGATAAATTGTGGCGTGGGACACTGGGGAGAACTCCCCTGCTCTTCTTCGAAATAGTGTCATGGAGTGGTTTACGTCCATCCGAGCGGACAGACAAGACATCCATTTAACATCTCATCTGAAAGACAGCTCATCCAACAGGACAGCATTCCCTCAGTAAACTTAGAAAAATTGCTAACAGAAGCACCTTTTAAAATAGTACCAGCATAAAAAAAATCCCTTGTGCAGGTGCAGCAATGGGTTACAGAAAGTTTTCTCTAGGTCCCTGAACTGGATGCAAGAAACTGGCTTCTGAGACAAAATGCAAAAGAGATAGCATTTCACTCTGGCAAGATGAAGTTTCTCAACTCAATCCTTCCCAGTACCTCAAACCTGTGCAATTGTCTATCTCAACCTTCCTGTTCCTTTATAATCAACTTGCCTTTGAAATCTGAGATTAGTGTCCTCTTGTCTTTTGAACTGGGATGGCGTCCTGAACAATACCCTTCACCAATTGAAAGCAGAAAGCTTTTGGGATTCAACTCAGGAACTCCCATCGCCTCACATCAGAGAGTCACACACAAATTCTGTTTCGATAGATCACCATACTCCCTTGTGGATCCACACTTTATGCGTAACATGCATCTCAGAATACAATCGCTGGCACAACATTCATGAATTATTTTGTCCAACATCACTCAGACCATTTTCCCTACAGAGAATAGCCTCCCTGTTGTGCAGTCTCAATTAACCCTGAAGTAATCTCCCTTCCTCCCTGCGGACTTGACAAGATGCATCATGTATTTCAAAACAACTGCATTAACCAAAGAAACAGCCTGCATCTGTTTAACGTTTTTAATGAAGCTTCACAGGAGCATAGTCAAACCAAATTCAACACCAAGCCACATAAGGAGATAGCTGAACACAAGACTGAAAGCTCAGTCAAAGATATAGGTTTTAGGGAATGTCTTAACGGAGGAACGGTAGAGAGGTAGAGAGATTTGAGGAGGGATTTCCGGAGCTTAGGGCCCAGGCAGTTGAAGGCATGGCAACAGTGGAGCACAGCAAAATCGGGGATGTTCAGGAGGTCAGAATTGGAGAAGTGCAGCTGCCTCGAAGGGTGGTAGGGCTGGAAGAGGTTACAGAGGTATTGTATATTTTATATCTCAGATCTATGCGGAGACGACACACCAGTTTATATGTGGAGGAACTTTATTTACAGTGCTCTAACATGTATACTCCAAGCTTCAGCTCTGGCTTCCAGCTCTTTCTACAGCTTTGTTTACTCTTCTCTGAGTCAACACCGAGGCTTAACTAATCAAGCACAGTGAGCATCGATAGTAAACAGGCTAGCATAATCAAACACAGAACAATGAACACTACAAGTTGGAAAGAGGGGGTTAGTGTGGGTGTGATGCCATGGAGAGACAATCAGCAAGGACAGGACAAGGCTGTGTTAGAATAGCTGAGTAACACTCACTATCAGAGTCAAATTTGAACACTGGCCACTTGAGAAAGGGAGCAGAGAGACTGCTCATCAACTCTGGAACCAAAGTTTAACAAAGAGTCAACGCTACCAAGAGAGGAGAAGGAAAAATATGGACACGAGACAAAGAGGAAGCAAATGTAATGGGGCAGATAGCTCACAAGTTGCAATGGTAAGTTGTATGTCCTTTTAATAAATTAATTTGCTATGAAGGTTAAGCTGTCCTTTCAGAATGCAAACATTACACCATTTGGAAACTAATTCTGAAATGCAATTCGTCAGAACAAAAATTACATTTCTGCCGAAGGTTGAATTAGTTGTTTAATAATGCAAACCTCAGCATCCAATTATGCCTGAAGGAATTGACAAGAGCAATGTGTAATGTGATATTTCATGTAGGAATAGGACAGGTTAGCAGATATTAGGTTTGTTCTGGGGAGAAACTGGCATCAGCTGTGCAGTCCAAAGGTTCTAAAAGGGAGATGTAAGGCAGTAGTAAGGGGCTTTAGTCTTAGCAACTGGGAGGCTTAAAGTTGCCTTACCAGTACCTAGAATTGTGACTGGGTATTTGTGTCAAAGGCAGTATGTTGCTAACATCCTAAGGTAAGAAATGTGAAGCAGCTTAGGTGCAAGAAGTTTCAGTATCTTTTGAACCCAGATCCCTTAGTCATCCTGTTTTATTTGAGATATCTCGGCATTAAACAGGATAAGCACATCCTGAATTGAATATGAAGGTCGACCTGGGGCCCTGAATCAGCTCTTTGACCACAATAGACCTTGGCTGCTTTTCAACAACAACAACAACAACTTGCATTTATATAGTGCCTTTAGCCAAAGCAAAATGCTCCAAGCTGTTTCACAGGAGCAATTATCAAACAAAACGGAGATCAGCCAACTAACTGAGAGAAGACTTGGAGTTTAGTGAGAGGTGAGCTTGGTGAAGGGGGAGAAGGAGTTGTCCATTTCCTCTTTCTATCCTTCTCACCCCTTGGAATTGATTCTTGCTCTACTACAGAGAAAGAAATTAGGTGTTTGGTGAGTATCTGGTAAGTTGGTAAGTTCTATTCTGTCCCTAAGGTTTAAAATAGTACATAATTTGATGGTAAAGTTAATAAAATGTACAAGAAAGTAACAGTGATTAATATAATTAAGTAATTATTTCAAACACATTAAGGATGGCAGGACAGGTGATGTGTCAAGACTGCAGCATGTGGGACCTCCTGGATAACATTGTGATCCAGGGCAAACACGTCCGCAGTAAGTGATTGTAGCTGGAGGAACTTTGGCTCAGGGTCATTGAGCTGGAGGCTGAGCTGCAGACACTGCGACACATCAGGAAGGGGGAAAGTTACCTGGATGTTTTATACTAGGAGGCAGTTACTCCAATCAGGATAGGGTCTTCTGATTTGGTCAGTGATCAGGAAAATGAAGGTGTGACTGTGAGTGAGGCAGTTAAAGGGACCCAGAGGGCAGGAGGGCAGGTGTGTGAGCCTTTGCAATTGTCCAATAGGTCTGAGGTTCTCTCAGCTTGTTTGGATGAGAATGGAGGTTGCAGGGCAGATGAATAAACTGACCATGGCACCGGAAGCCATTCAAGTGGGGGGAGCAAAAAGGAATGTAGTGGTAATAGGGGACGGTATAGTGAGGGGGATTGACACTGTTTCCTGTAGCAAAGAGCAAAGAGAAAAGAGCGAGTGTCCAGGTGGCTTTGTTGCCTGCTCAATGCCAGGGTTCAGGACACCTGCTCAGGGCTGGAGAGGAACTTGCAGTTGGAGTGGGGGGATCCAGTGGTCATGGTCCATGTAGGTATGATGAGCTAGGCATGAAATTAAGAAGCAGAACCTCAAAGGTAATAATTTCTGCATTATTATCTGAGCCACGGGCAAATTGGCATATGACAAAAAAGATGAGAGAAAGGAATGCGTGGCTCAAAGGCTGGTGTGGGAGAAGTGGGTTCTGGTTTGTGGGGCACTGGCACCAGTACCGGGGAAAATGGGATCTGTACCATTGGGATGGTCCACACCTGAACAGCGCTGGGGCTGGTGTCCTCAGGAGCTGCCTAACTAGGCAAGTAGAGAGGGTGAATAGTGAAAATTGAATAGTGGGGGCATGGGATCAAATTTGGGAAGATGTGGTGAACCAGAGAGTAGGGACAAGGCAAGAGAGACAGGTATTAATGTGGGAAGTGGTAACCAGACTGTGACAGGAAAGGACGGAGAGTACAAATCTAAGGACAGCGTTTTCTGTTTGGTGTGCAGGGGTGGGGCCCCGCATGTCGACACGTAAAATAACGCGCGGTGATGGCGGGCGTGCATCTCGATGTCACTGCGCGTCATTCCGACCTTTCGCTTGGCAGAGTCGGCTGCGCACCTGCCGAACTGTCAACGGCCTGTTAAGGCCATAAACACAGCAATTAACCTAATTGTCAGGGCTGCCCATCCAACCTTAAGGCTGGCGTGTGGGCAGGCGAAGAGACCAGGCAGCCTTCGTATTTTTCATGAAACCTCATCCACGGGCAGGATGAGGTTTCATGAAGGGTTTATTAAATCAATAAATATTTATTAAACATTTTACAAACATGTCCCAGTTCATGTGATGCTGCCACAGGAGAGGACATGTGTAAATGATTTTTAACTTTTTTTATTTTGAAGTTTCCAATTCAACTTAACCTCCATGAGGCAGCTCTGTGCCTCAAGGAGATTTCTGCGCTCTTTCACGTGCATGCACGAAGGAGTACAGGCCTCGACTCTCCCTCCCCCCTCAGCCCGCACAGGTAGTGAGTGCTACCGAGCACGCATCATGCTGGGCAGGCGTTAATTGGCCTGCCCACGTAAAATTGGTGCGCAGCCAATCGTGGACAGTGATCAGCTCTGCGTCCGCTCCCAACCGGCCCACCTAATGAGTAGAAAATTCTCCCCTAAGAGTAAATCAGCAGATAAGGCTAGATGCTACAAACATAATGAAAAGACTAAACTAAAGGCTCTGTATCTAAATGTACATGGCATTCAAAACAAAACAGGTGAACTGATATTGCAAACAGAAACAAATAAGTACGATCTGATAGCCATTACTGAGACATGGCAACAGGATGACATAGATTAAGACCTGATTGTTGAAGGGTATGTGACATTGGACTGGAAGTTAGGAAATGGTGGAGGTGTAGTTCTGTTAATTAATGGTGGTATTAGCACGTTAGAGAGGGATGACCTAAGTTCAGGAAACCAGGATGTAGAAGCAGTTAGGGTTGAGATGAGGAATGGTAGACTCAAGAAGTCACTCAAGGGAGTGGTATACAGGTCCCCTAATTGTAACTACACAGTAGGACAGAGTATAAAGGAAGAGATAATGGGAGCTTGCTGGAAAGGTGCAGCAATAATTGTGGGGGCTTTTAATCTACATATAGACTGGAAAAATCAGATGAGCAAAGGTGGTGTCAATGAAGAGTTCATAGAATGTTTTCGGGATAGTTTCTTAGAACAACACGTTCTGGAGCCAATCAGAGATCAGGCTATATGAGACCTGGTATTGGGCAGCTAGATAGTATTAATTGATAATCTCCAAACGATGGTACCCCTAGGTAGCAACAATCATAATATGATTGAACTTTACATTTATTTTGAGGGAGAAACGAGTGCATCCAAGATGAGTATTTTAAGCTTAAATAAGGGCAATTATGAGGGCATGAAAGCAGAGCTAGCTAAAGTGAACTGGCAAATGAGGTAAAGTGATATGTCAATAGAAGTTCAGTGACAGACATTTAAAGGGATATTTCAGAAAACACAGAATATATACATTCCAATGAGAAAGAAAAGTCCTAAGAGGAAGACCCACCATCCGTGGCTAAGTAAAAAAGTTAAAAAGGATTATCAAACATAAAGAAAAAGTATATAATTATGTAAAAATGGGTGGCAGGTCAGAAGATTGGAAAGAATATAAAGAACAGCAAAAAATGACAAAAAGATTAATAAAGAGGGAAAGATTAGAGTATGAGGGGAAGCTAGTTGGTAATATGAAGACGGATAGCAAGAGTTTCTGTGGATATTTAAATAAGAAAAGAGTTAACAAAGTGAGTGTTGGTCCAATAGAGAGTGCATCTGGGGAATTGATAATGGAAAGTAGGGAGATGGTATTTTGGTATTTTGCTTCACTCTTCACTATCGAGGACACAAGTAGCATCCCGTAAATAGCTATCAATAAGAAAATGGAAGGGAGGGAGGAATTCGGGAAAATTACAATCACCAGGGAAGTGGTAATGAGCAAATTGTTGGAGCTGTGGGGCTGATAAATCCCCAGGTCCAGATGGTCTTCACCCTAAGGTCTTGAAAGAAGTGGCTAGTGAGATAGTTGAAGCACTGGTTTTAATTTTCCAAAATTCCCTAGGTTCAGGGAAGGTTCTATTAGATTGGAAAATAGCAAATATAACTCCTTTATACAAAAAGGGAGGGAGACAGAAAGCAGGAAACTATAGGCCAGTTAGCTTAACATCTGTCATAGAGAAAATATTAGAAGCTATTATTAAAGATGTTATAGCAGGGCACTTAGAAAAATTCAAGGCAATCACATGGTTTTGTAAAAGGGAAATCATGTTAAACCAATTTATTGGAGTTCTTTGAAGGAGTCACATGTGCTGTAGATGAAAGGGAACTGGTAGATATACTGTACTTAGATTTCCAGAAGGCATTTAATAAAATGCCACATCAAAGGTTATTGCAGAAAATAAAAGCTCATGGTGTAGGGAGTAACATATTGGCATGGATAGAAGATTGGTTAGCTAACAGGAAGCAAAGAGTTGGCATAAATGGGTCTTTTCATGCTTGGCAGAATGTAATGAGTGGTGTGCCACATGGATCAGAGCTGGGGGCCTCAACTTTTTATAATTTATATAACTGATTTGGATGAAGGGAGTGAAGGAATGGTGGCTAAATTTGTTGACGACACAAGGATATATAGGAAAGTAAATTGTGAAGAGGATGTAAGTAGGCTACAAAGTGACATAACTGGGTTAAGCGAGTGGGCAAAGATCTGGCAAATGGAGTGTAATGTGGGCAAATGTCAAATCATTCATTTTGGCAGGAAGAATGAAAAAAAATGGTGAGAGATTGAGGAGCTCTAAGGCTCAGAGGGATCTGGGTGTCCTAGTGTATGAATCACAAAAGGTTAGTATGCAGTACAGCAGGTAATTATTTTTTTTTAATTCATTTATGGGATGTGGGCTTCACTGGCTGGGCCAGCGTTTATTGCCCATCGCTAGCTGCCCTTGAGAAGGTGGTGGTGAGCTGTCTTCTTGAATCGCTGCAGTCCATGTGGTGTAACTAAACCCACAGTGCTGTTCGGAAAGGAGTTCCAGGATTTTGACCTAGTTTTGACCTAGCGACAGTGAAGGAACGGCGATATATTTCCAAATCAGGATGTTGAGTGACTTGGAGGGGATTTTCCAGGTGGTGGGGTTCCGATCTATCTACTGTCTTTGTCCTTCTAGATGGTAGTGGTCGTGGGTTTGGAAGGTGCTGTTGAAGGAGCCTTGATGAATTCCTGCAGTGCATCTTGAAGATGGTGCACACTGCTGTTACTGTGTGTCAGTGGTGGAAGATGTGGTGCCAATCAAGCATGATGTCAAACTTCTTAAGTGTTGTGGGAGCTGCACTCATCCAGGCTAGTGGGGAGTATTCCACCACACTCCTGGCTTGTGCCTTGTAGATGGTGGACAAGCTTTGGGGAGTCAGGAGGTAAGCTACTTGTCCCAGGATTCATAGCCTCTGAAAGCTAATAGAACGTTATCATTTATTGTGAGGGGAATTGATTACAAAAGTAGGGAGGTTATTCTTCAGTTGTACAAGACATTGGTGAGACCACATCTGGAGTACTGTGTACAATACTGGTCTCCTTATTTAAGAATGATGTAAGTGTGTTAGAAGCAGTTCAGAGAAGGCTCACTTCCCTAATGCCAGAAATGGGTGGGTTTTCTTATGAGGAAAGGCTGGATAGCTTAGACTCGTATCCACTGGAATTTAGAATAGTAAGAGGTGACTTAATTTAAATCTTTGAGATCCTGAGGGGTCTTGACAGGGTGGATGTGGAGAGGATGTTTCCTCTTGTGGGAGAATCTAGAACTAGCGGTCACTGTTTAAAAATAAGGGGTCGCTCATTTAAGACAGAGATGGGGAGAATTTTTTTCTTTCAGAGGGTGTTGAGTCTTTGGAACTCTCTTTCTTATAAGGCGGTGGAAGCAGAGTCTTTGAATATTTTAAAGCCAGAGCCAGATAGATTTTTGACTAACAAGGGGATGAAAGGTTATCGGGGGCAGGCAGGAATGTGGGGTCGAGGTTAAATTCAGATCAGCTATGATCTCATTGAATGGCGGAACAGGCCCAAGCGGCCAAGTGGCCTACTCCTAATTCGTATGTACGTATGTTCGTATGTACCCAGTCATATAAGGAGATATTAGGTCACATGGTCAGGAGCTTAGCCAGAGATGTCAGTTTTAAGGAGCATTTTAAAGGAGAAGGCAGAAGTAGAGAGGCAGAGAGGTTTAGGGAGGAAACTCCAGAGCTTAGGCCCCAGGCTGCCTAAGTGATGGCTGCCAGTGGGGGACTGATTAAATCAAGGATGCCCAAGGAATGGCGGAGCACAGATTTTCCAAAGGGTTGTAGAACTGAAGAAGATTAGAGAGATATAGAGGGGTGGGACCATAGAGTCTTTAAAAAAAACATTTTTAATTGAGACATTGGCAGACCAGATCAGCAAGCGAAGGGGATGACAGATGAGTGACTGTTATATATGTTGCTCAATACCTTTATCAGGCATGCCTCTTGAACTTTCATTTTTTTCTCACTTATCCAGAGCACGATCATAAGAGTGTAATAAGTATGATTAAAAAAAATGAAGTTTTAATAATGTTCATGCATCCAGGTTTTAACAAGGACTCATGGATGAAAAAGCAATAATATTTCACAGCAGATTTAGGTTAAGGTACTTGTCCCTTCAACATTTTAAAATCCATTTCAGGCTACGATTTATCAATAAAAGATAGGGAGGTCTGGGCATATTTTTAATAATGCAGAGCTCACATTCAGCACTTGATAAGGGCATTATGCAATAGCAATAATTCATACAGGACTAGGTTTACATATTTGTCCTTGTGTTGTTGCAAAATGAATTTCAGAGTGCAATTTATCAGCAATGCTAAATATAATATTCATTATTGCTTAGGGTTTGTAAAGAGTCGAGCTTGCAGTTCAATTGTTCTCAAGAACATTCTTAAATGTTTGTTTTGTGATTGCCTTGATCCAGTCCATGTAGTAAAAATTGATGGATATTCTAATTGTCTGAATAAAATTATTACTCTTCATCATTGACTATGGATCCTGCAATCAACATATCCAAGTTCTCAAAACTTCTCTTCCTGAATTCCTTTCCCATCTCTCCCCACTCACAAAAGGTGCCTCAAGATCTATCCCTTCAACCCAACTCACCTGTAATTACTTCTATAGACTCATCCATGACCTTGGGGTGACGCAAAATCACTTCACAGCCAATGAAGTACATTTGAAGGGTATTCACGGTTGGAGTGTAGGAATTGCACAGCCACTTTGCACACAGCAAGCTCCCAAAAACAGCAGTGACCAGATATTCTACTTTTTGTAATGTTGGTTAAGGAATAAATATTGGCCAGGAGACCGGGGAGAACCCCCCTGCTCTTTTTTGAAATAGTGTCATGGGGCCTTTAACATCCGGCAGAGAGAAGAGGCGGGGCCACAGCTCAGCATCTGATCTGAAAGATGGCAGCTCCGGCAGTGCAGCACTCCCTCACTGAGCATGGATTTGTGCTCAAGGCTGGAATTTTATGTGGGGGCGATGGCCTCACACTCCCCAGTTGCTAAGTCAGGGTTGAACCTGCCTCCACTTCACTGGGTCACCCCACAGCCATTTTACAGCCTTCACGCCATTAATTGGGTTCAGGTGGGACTTTTGCCCCCATTCTGCCTTGTAGAGCTGCCAGCCAATCGAATGGCAGATTTCTAGTCCTAGCAGAGCCACCAGGAGCAGTGGCCGATGCTGGGACTACAGGCAGCCCCTGAATAAAGTTCATCATGGACTTCAAGGTAAGTCTGTGGTTCTCCAGGGCCCCTGTAAGGTGGTTGGAAGGCTGCTTTCATTAGGGTAGGGGAGAATGCAGTGGGGAGGGGTAGTGGGTGGTGAACTACCTCGGGGTGGCTTCCATTGGGTACAGGGCACCCGAACAAGAGGGAACCCCCTCAGCCTGCAAACACCACATGTATTGACTCCTCCCAGCACAGGTAAAATCCCAGTGACAGCAGAAGGAAGCCTTTAAGTGGTCAATGCCACCCACCTCCGCCGCAGGTACTATCCCAGCGGAGATGGGTAGGCGGCAAGGTGGGTAGGCAGGTAAGTGTAAAACACCGCCACCCATGGCATGCAACTTCACAGCCCCACCCCCCACCACCCTCCTCTCTCACCTGTCAGTCTGCTCCAGCCCAAGTTTCTAGATTGGGTTTCCGCTCTAGCTCTAAGTCTATTTTCTAGCTTCTGTTTTTTGGATTGTTTTGCTATGTTGAAGGTGCTAAGTGTTGCTGTTCCTCATAATAGTCAATCCTTTGGTCGAATCCTGGAAGTCTAACAAGGAAAGCAATCCTGCTGATGGGGCTCAAAATCATCTAAGTCAAAGGAGCTCAAGTCCTTCTCCAGAGATCTGAGACTTGAGCACATGATCTAGATTGACACCCCCAGTGGAATGCTAGACTGTTGGATAAGCCATTAACCCAAGGCCCTGTCCACACTCTCAGGTCCTGTGACACTATTGGAAGAAGAGCAGAGGAGTTTCCTGTGACAATGGCAGAAGACCATCAAATTATTACTGGAGAAGTGAGCTAAGGAAAATATCTTAAAGACGAGGCTTGGTGCATTGAGGGCTTTGCCAAAGGGATTGTTTGAAAACGAGTCCATTGTATTGTTTAAGGCAGTGTTATCCCAAACTATTTTTCAACGTGATTCTATTAATGTGACCCCAGACTCCAGCAAATCGGCAATAAAGCAACATCGTAACATTTAGTATAGAATTATTAAAGTTTACATATTATAGATCAACATATAATACATCATATAAATATGAACATCTGTGTTTTAAAGTACTTTGTAAAAATGTTATTATTTTATGTACTGATGTAGGTTTCTGTCAAACTCTTCATATTTCCCGGTGGCAGAGACTCAGTGAAGTCCCTCTCCATCCCCCATTCCAACACACACACAGTAATCAGCCCTCTTCCCCCCACCACTCACTCCCTCCTTTCCTCCACTCACTCAGCAGCCCCCCTTCCCAACCCCCCCTCCTCCAACCCCTCTCCGCACATACCAGCCTCTTTTCGTAACACCCCTCCCCACTTGCTCACCTACTCACTCACTCAGCTTCAAATATCCTTTGCCATTGCTACCTGGAGGAGTGGGAGCACGTGACCACAAACGTGACCACTGTGACCCCCATCAGGGGTAATAACCTACAGTTTGGGGCCTGTGGTTTAAGGGAAAATTGGATAAATATTTTGATGCGAGGAAAGCTATAGGAGGCTGTGAGACTAGTTTAAGATAGATCCAGTGAAAGATCTGCACAATCATAATGGGCTGAATGGCCTCCTTTTGTGTTCTAAACCTCTAAATTCTTCAAGGGGGAGGTGGTGGTTGTGGTGTAGTGGCATTGTCACTGGACTGGTAATCCAGGGACCCAGGGTGAAGCACTGGGGATGTAGGTTTGAATTCCAGAGGGTAGATGGTAGAATTTGAATTTAATTAAAATCTGGAATTAAAAGTCTAATGATAAATGATTGTCAAAAAAACCCCTCTGGTTCACTGGGAAGAAAATCTGCTGTCACCTGGTCTGGCCTACACGTGACCCAGTTCTATCAAACTGCTAAAAATGACAACAGTAAACCCAGCCTGTTGACCCTGCAAAGTCCTCCTTACTAACACCTGGAGGCCTGTGCCAAAATTGGGAGAGCTGTTTCACAGACTAGTCAAGTTTGACATTGTCATACTCACGGAATCATACCTTACAGATCTCATCCATGATATCACCATCACCTTCCTAGGTATGTCCTGTTACCTGGGTGGGGGGCGTTAATGTCCATCAGAAGCACCACCACAGGCAGAGCCCGAGCAAAACTGGAGTCAATGGGAATCTGGGAAAACTCTCCGCTGGTTAGAAACATATCTAGCACAAAGGAAGATGGTTATGGTTGTTGGAGGTCAGTCACCTCAGTTCCAGGACATCACTGCAGGAGTTCCTCAGGGTAGTGTCCTCAGCCCAACCATCTTCAGCTGCTTCATCAATGACCTTCCTTCCGTCAGAAGTGGGGATGTTCGCTGATGATTGCACAATGTTCATCACCATTCACGACTCCTCAGATACTGAAGCAGTCAATGTCCAAATGCAGCAAGACCTGGACAATATCCAGGCTTGGGCTCACAAGTGGCAACTATCATTCTCACCATACAAGTGCCAGGCAATAACCATTTCCAACAAGAGAGAATCCAACCATCGCCTTTGACATTCAGTGGCATTACCATCACTGAATCCCACACTATCAACATCTTGGGGGTTACTATTGACCAGAAACTGAACTGGACTAGCTATATAAAAACTGTGGCTACAAAAGCAGGTCAGAGGCTAGGAATCCTATGGCGTGTAACTCTCCTTCTGACTCCCCAAAGCCTGTCCGCCAGCTACAAGGCACAAGTCAGGAGTGTGATGGAATACTCTCCACTTGCCTGGATAAGTGCAGCTCCCACAACACTCAAGAAGCTTGACACCGTCCAGGACAAAGCAGCCCGCTTGATTGGCACCCCATCCACGAACATTCATTCCCTCCACCACCATCACACAGTAGCAGCAGTGTGCACCATCTACAAGATGCACTGCAGGAATTCACCAAGGCTCCTTCGACAGCACCTTCCAAACCCACAACCACTACCACCTAGAAGGGCAAGGACAGCAGGTAGATGGAAACACAACCACTTGGAAGTTCCCTTCCAAGTCACTCACCATCCTGACTTGGAAATATATCACCGTTCCTTCACTGTCGCTGGGTCAAAATCCTGAAACTCCCTTCCTAACAGCACTGTGGGTGTACCTACACCACAGGAACTGCAGTGGTTCAAGAAGGCAGCTCACCACCACCTTCTCAAGAGCAATTAGAGATGGGCAATAAATGCTGACCCAGCCAGCGAGTCCCGCATCCCATAAATGAATTTTAAAAAATGTCCCAACCAACACCACAAACTGGGGGTCAACCTGTTATTCATCTTGTGGAATCTTGCTATGCAGAATAAAGCTGCTGTGTTTGCTGAAATGACAGTCACTCCATTGCATAGAAACACTCGGAAAGATTTTGAGCTGTGGTCTGAAATGTGAAAAAGACATTGTACAAATGAAATCTTTCTCTCCTTCTGTCGTTGGTGCTATTGTACAAGTGAAGAGTGATAACTTGAGTCGGATGTTAAAATAGCAGAAAACAGAAACAAAACACACAGATGCCGGAAATCTGAAATAAAAGCAGAAATTAATGGAAACACTCAATAAGCCTGGCAGCATCTGCAGGGAGAAAAACAGAGTTAGCGTTTCAGGTTGATGAACTCTTTTATTAATTTAACACTGTCTATACATTTAGATTCGATGGGACTGTGAACTATCACGATGTCCAGATCTGATGTTAATGAGGCCGACATCCTCCACCGGGGTCAAGGGCCGGGATTTGTCATCATTTCACTCCTTCTGAGAAATGTCACTTTGCAGCTGTTGTATTGACTTAGGACAGGAGTTAATTAGGAACATGTGAAACCACAAGGTTCAAGCAGATTTGCTTTTCGAATCAAAAATAGCTCCTGATTTAGTAAATTTCCACACTCCTGTTATTCAACACTGCCTGTGGCCACAGTCATGTCAGAACAGGGAAGGTATTTTTGCAGATTACCTGGCCTCTGTAGCAATGTGTTGGGGCTGGGGAGGGCGACCCTTTGTTATGTTATAAATGCCACTTTGAGCTACGTGCATTGACCTGAGCAACAGAAAGCCGGAGCTCAAAATGTGGTGTAGAAATCATTTGAACGCTTCATCTTGTGCTAATTACTGGCTCTGAAAACAAACACAGCAATGCTGCAGAGTAATTAGATTGGCTGGTTTTGTGACTTCCTCATTGCTGTTTGGATGCTCTGTCCGTCTAATGAACATGGGATTTTAATTGGCTTTCAGTCAGTCAATGGGATAATTAGCATAATGGATCTGGGCCAATCACAACATTTTGAATTATGGATGTGCAGGGTCTCTTCGGGATGTCACTTTGAGGTATGGAACATTTGGAAAGCATGACATTAAAAGGTTCACTAGATTCTTAATGATATCATTATTTAATGGGATGCTTTTGGAACATTATTTTTACCGGAATACTTTTTACTAGATATACAGCCTTACAAATTGCAGTGCTCATGTCTTCATGGTCTCAATCATTTCCAAACTTGGACACCTTCAGCGTTCCACTTCCAACCTTCACATGATCTAAACTCACCATCAACCTTTGCAGAATGTGTCGCTCTTTAACATAGAAGAATATCGCAAGAGGAAAAAGATTCAAGTCAGGAGGTTGTTCTTTTCCCAGAGAATATTGGGCTTGTAGGATAGGTTGGCTGCTCATGATGTGAATGCCAATTGCTTCAATTGAGAGCAGGACCTGTTGCTGACTACAATGGAGGCAAAAGGTAGGCACCATAAAATCAGGTTCACTTGGTCTAATTTTCATCATCTAAAGGATTTGGAGAGAAGTTTTCCAGAATTTTTCTCCCTGGTAGGTAATAGGTAGTCAATGGGCTTATAATACATGGTAGTGACTTAGCTCTGTATTTCATCAGCACACATTTGGAAGCTGACCTTGCGGCTATGATGTCACTGAGGGACAGTAGGCACAAAGCAGTATGAAGGCATAAATAGATCCTTGGCATGCAGAGGTGGAGGGAAGCCATTGCAAACAATGTGTTGGCTGCAATGTGAAAGAGTGCTGGACCATGCAATCACAGTCCTATGAAGCGGGATAAAGGGAATGTCTTGAATGATATAGCACGGTGAGCCATATCCAGGGACATCAAGAACAACGAGGCACAATGCACTGCAGTCACAGAGGATGTCAGCTGTGACATTCAGGTTCCTGTTGTGTTCCAATTCATGTTGTTCTGCGCTCCACTTGTCGCTTGGGTAGATGTTTCTTTTTTATTCATTCAGGGGATGTGGGCTTCGCTGGCTGGGCCAGCATTTAATGCCCATCCCAAATTGCCCTTGAGAAGGTGGTGGTGAGCTGCTTTCTTGAATCACTGCAGCCCATGTGGTGTGGGTACACCCACAGTGCTGTTAGGAAGGGAGTTCCAGGATTTTGACCCAGTGACAGTGAAGAAACGATGATATATTTCCAAGTCAGGATGGTGAGTGACTTGGAGGGGAACTTCCAGGTGGTGGTTTTCCCATCTATCTGCTGCACTTGTCCTTCTATATGGTAGCGGTTGTGGGTTTGGAAGGTGTTGTCTTATGAGCCTTGATGAATTACTGCAGTGCATCTTGTAAATAGTACACCACTGCTGTCAGTGGTGGAGGGAGTGAATGGTTGTGGATGGTGTGCCAATCAAGGGGCTGCTTTGTCCTGAATTGTGTCAAGCTTCTTGAGTGTTGTGGGAGCTGCACTCACCCAGGCAAGTGGGGAGTTTTCCATCACACTCCTGACTTGTAGATGGTGGACAGGCTTTGGGGAGTCAGGAGATGAGTTACACTCCGCAGGATTCCTAGTTTCTGACCTGCTCTTGTAGCCACAGTATTTATATGGCTGGTCAAGTTCAGTTTCTGACCAATGAGGGATTCAGTGATGGTAATGCCATTGAACATAAAGGGATGATGGTGAGATTCACTCTTGTTGGAGATGGTCATTGCCTGACATTTATGTGGCACGCATATTGCTTGCCACTTGTCAGCCCAAGCCTGGATATCATCCAAGTCTTGCTGCATTTGGACTTGGACAGCTTCAGCAAAAGAGGAGTCATGAATGGTGCTGAACATTGTGCAATCATCAGTGAACGTCCCCACTTTTGACCTTATAATGGAAGGAAGGTCATTGATTAAGCAACCGAAGATGGTTGGGCCTAGGACACTACCCCGATGAACTCCTGCAGTGATGTCCCAAGACTGAGATGGTTGACCTCCAACATACACAACCATCTTCCTTTGTTCTAGGTATGACTCCAACTAGCAGAGAGTTTTTCCCCTGATTCCCATTGACTCCAGTTTTACAAGGGCTCCCTGATGCCACACTCGGTCAAATGCGGCCTTGATGTCAAGGGTAATAATTCTCACCTCACCTCTGGAATTCAGCTCTTTTGTCCATGTTTGAACCAAGGCTGTAATGAGGTCAAGAGCTGAGTGACCCTGGAGGAACTGAAACTGAACATCAGTGAGCAGGTTATTGCTAAGCAAGTGCTGCTTGATAGCACTGTTAATGATCCCTTCCATTACTTTACTGATGATCATAAATAGACTGATTGGACGGTAATTGGCCGGGTTGGATTTGTCCTGCTTTTTATGTATAGGACATACCTGGGCAATTTTCCACATTGCTGGGTAGATGCCAGTGTTGTGGCTGTACTGGAACAGCCTGGCTAGGGGCACAGCAAGTTCTAGAACACATGTCTTCAGTACTATTGCCGGAATATTGTCAGAGCCCATAGCCTTTTGCAGTATCCAGTGCCTTCAGCCATTTCTTGACAGCACACCGAGTGAATTGAATTGGCTGAAAACTGGCCTCTGCGATGCTGGGGACCTCTGGAGGAGGCCGAGATGGATCATCCACTCAACACTCCTGGCTGAAGATTGTTGCAAATTGTCTTTTGCACTGATGTACTGGGCTCCCCCATCATTGAGGATGGGGATATTTGTAGACCCTCCTCCTCCAGTGGGTTGTTTAATTGTCCACAGCCATTCATGACTGGATGTGGCAGGACTGCAGAGCTTAGACCTGATCCATTGGTTATAGGATTACTTAGCACTGTCTATCACTTGCTGCTTATGCTGTTTGGCACACAAGTAATCCTGAGCTTTAGCTTCACCAAGTTGACACTTCATTTTTAGGTATACCTGGTGCTGCTCCTGGCATGCCCTCCTGCACTCTTCATTGAACCAGGGTTGATCCCCTGGCTTGATGGTAATGGTAGAGTGGGGGACATGCCAGGCCGTGAGGTTACAGATTGTGGCTGAGTACAATTCTGCTACTGCTAATGGCCCACAGTGCCTCATGGATGCCCAGTCTTGAGTTGCTAGATCTATTTGAAATCTATCCCATTTAGCATGGTGGTGGTGCCACACAACAAATGGAGAGTGTCCTCAATGTGAGTATGGGACTTTGTCCCACAAGGACTGTGCGGTGGTCACGCCTACCGATACTGTCATGGACAGATGCACCTGCAGCAGGCAGTTTGGTGAGGATGAGGTCAAGCATGTTTTCACCTCTTGTTGGTTCCCTCAATACCTGCGGCAGACCCAGTCTAGCAGCTACGTCCTTTAGGACTTGGCCAGCTCAGTCAGTAGTGGTACCGAGCCACTCTTGGTGTTGGACACTGAAGTCCCGCACCCAGAGCACATTCTGCACCCTTGCCACCCTCAGTGCTTCCTCCAAGTGGTGTTCAACATGGAGGAGTATTGATTCATCAGCTGAGAGGGGGGCGGTACATTGGAATCAGCAAGACGTTTCCTTGCCTGTGTTTGACCTGATGCCATGAGATCTTTTGGGGTCCAGAATCAATGTTGAGGACTCCCAGGGCAACTCCCTCGAAGAACCCTGAATGTGATATTGGAGTGTCTAAGATCAGACTGGCTGCTCAATCTATCATATTGAAGTAGAATGGCCTGACTCCCTTTGGCAATGAGTGGCTGAGATGCATGTCCTTAGCGAGGGAGGGCAGCTGTATTATAAGGATTATTGGAAAATATGATGAAGATTGAGAATCATTGCACAAACTGAATAATTTTGGAAAGTGCTAAGTAAGCATCTAGTGATGCAATACCAATGAACCGAGGTATTTTAAACAAGTGAGGTAGAATATATTAGCCTGGTTAGATAATCGATATTGGGTCCATTCCCATGAATTATAAATAAGATTGGTTTATACCACTAAGATGAAATTGTATTTTCATTCACTTCGTTTTCAAATTATTTTTCTCCTTGGATTTACTGAGCATCCCTGTTGTGCAGCAGCTCTCCAGCACTGTGGAAACTTTCAATGCTTGGACTGAGAGAGAACTATGTTCAAAGAGGAGCAGGGAGATCTCCCTGGTGTCCTGGGCCGATATTTATACCTGAACCAAAATCACTAAAAAAAAGGCGAAATACTGCGGATGTTGAAATCTGAAATGAGCACAGAGAGAGCTGTAAATACTCACCTGGCAGTATCTGTGGAGAGAGAGAAACAGAGTTAATGCTTCAGGTCAGTGACCTTCTGATGAAAGGTCATTGACCTGAAACGTTAAAAGTCTGGGTGGGACCAGAATTGCACTGAGTGTGGTAGCGGGTGTGTAAAACAGTGTTTTACCCACTGGCCACAATGGCGGGTTTTCACGCAGTGTCGTCCCCTTCCTACCTCGTTATTTATGCAGCCATGGGAAACACACTGTTTCGTTGGTGGGCTTCCTCCGATTTACCCACCACGCCATCACTTTGGCCGCTTCCTCATGCCAAGTGTCATATTTGAACTGCAGCCGCTCGCACAGTTCTCAATGCTTGCAGCCCAGGACTGCTGCACAGAAAACACATCGCCAAAGGGCAAGAAGACGGCATCCCACTGTTTTTTTGACTTGCCCCTGGAGTGCTTTTTGGATGCTGTGGAGGCCACCCCCGTGATGTCCTCTACCCCCACCCTGGTCGCAGGAGTCCCATCAGTCTCATCATTCTGACTTGGGAGGCAGTGGCAGTGGTGGTTAGGGCCAACGCTGCACAGAAGAGGTTAGCTACCCAGTGCAGAAAGAGGATGAATGATCTCATCCGTGCTGTCAGGGAGAGGCAGCCATCTCATCACTCTAAACTCACCCACTCACAAGCCCATCACACATTCACTGGCATCTCACTCACTGCCAGCTCAAGGGACATCACCACTCAATCTCCCACACACACACCCTCACATCTCCATCTGGCCTCATCTCCTCTGGAGGCTGCCTCCTCAGCCCTCACCCTCTTGAGGGCACTTGCACAGAAAAACATGTGCCCTCACACATACCCAGGGATACCCCCCTTTCCCAGTAATGCCCTAGCCCTGCAGCCTCTCCCCTTGCCTGCAGCCACTTCTCCCCCTTCCCCAAGCAAGCCCTAGCCCTGCAGCCATTGAAAAGGCACCCCCGCCTTACGACTAGCCTGGTAGGTAGAGACCCGCCCGGGAGGTCCCCTAAAAGTGATGTGGTGCTGCCTGAAATGTCTGGAGCTGATGACCACAAGTGCGGCCTGAAGCAAATGAGGCAAACAAATCTCAAAGTCCCGAGCGGAGTGCAGCTCAGCAGGTGCACATCGCTTCTATACAGTTGTGAAACACATTGGCGTGCTATCATACCAATGTGCCCAGGCGATAAGTGTGGGGGATGATTCCAGCGAGCAGGCAAGATGATGAACCGCAAATGCATTGAAATTAGGTTCCCGATGTTGGACGGTGGGAAAGGCGGAGCGGACGATGGCCAACTGGTTTCACGATGACGTGAAACTGAATTTTGGCCTTCCTGCCATATTCTCCTCCTCCTCCCCCCACCAACCCCCCAACCGTCTGCCATGATGCCCGCTACCAACAATGGCAGAAAATTCCAGCCTCTGTCTCTCTCTCTCTCCCTCTCTACAGCTGCTGCCTGACTCACTAACAACAGTTTATCTTGTCCTTGGCACAAGGCTTTTTGTTGGGAGTTTGCTGTATGTAAATTGGCCATTATAATATCCAACATTACAGCAGTGAGTGATCTTTTGAAAAACAAATACTTTATTAGATGTGCAGTGCTTGGGACATCTTGAGGTTTGTGAAAGGTGCGGTATAAATACATCTTTTTTCGTCATGTTTCCTTTTGAGATTTTGAGTGTGAAAAGTAGGTGGTGAAATGAGAACACTTTCACAATCGATTATAATGATGAGGGCATGACAAAACAGTAATTTCACAGAGGCAGTTGGTACAAAAGCCTCTTGGCTATAAGCAGAGCTACAACAGTGGCAATCACAATTGTACATCAGCTTGTTTTGCGAGCAAAGGTCAGCACTTGCTAGCAGTACTTGTGGCTTTCAAGTGTGAGATGCAACAAAAATACAGATCCTCGAGTTGGATTTCATCCAAGAAGCACAGCAAGCAAAATGCTTGAGGTCCAACAGCAAAGGCTTGTCTGTATCAGAAAGAGGAGTCAAGTAATTTGTCTTGCATTGTGGCCCAACCACGACAGTCTTTAGCTTTCAGCTTAAGAATCTGAAATAGACATCCAGAGGTTCGCTTGCTTTGGTTAGCCTGACAAAGCATCTCCTGTAACACAGCAGTCATATCTATAGCTCTGAGCCTGCAGTCTGCAGCAACAGAGTGCAGGCATTACTGTTGATTGCTCTACCTGCCTCTTTCATTCCTTTTTGTTTCATTTTGCCTGTGGTGCTTTGAGAGCTGACTGAACCATTCAAATACATTCAAAGTTCTTATTAGTTACAGCTGAAGGTAAGATAAGCACCATTCTGAGCGATCGGGTATTTTTGACCTCTGACCTTGTGAAGTTCTGGCCCTAGAGGCCATTGCTTCGTGTAGTTTGTAGTTCACCTTCATGTGGTTCCCTCATTAGTTGGCACTTTGATCACTAGAAGGTTTGTTCAGGTTTAAAAAGACCCAATTTCAGCAATACACAGCCTGTCACCACATTTCCTGCCTCAATAATCTCACTCAGTTGATGTATGACGGGCCTAAGGTCATAGAAGCAGCTAACATTAATTTGTATTTTTCCTCACGTCTGGATTACATTTCAACAAGCACTAAAATGTACATCCTGGGTCGCGAACCTGGATTTGTCCATAACCTGCCCAGTTATGGGTTATAGGGGCACGGTAAGATTGATGTCTACACTTCATTCTCCAAGTTTGTCCCCCTCATCTCCTGAAGATTCTGGTGTCCACTGAGACATGACAGCATCAGGGGATATACTCATCACTTCTCAGCAATGCAAATCTTTTGTTGCAATTCTAATATTCAACCCTGTTCAGGCTGCACAACCAATTTTTAAAATTCATTCATGGGATGGGAGCATCACTGGCTAGGCCAGCATTTATTGTCTATCCCTAATTGCCCTTGAGAACTGAGTGGCTTTCTATGTCATTTCAGAGGGCATTTAAGAGTCAACCACATTTCCGTTGGCCTGGAGTTGACCAGGTAAGGACAGCAGATTTCCTTCCCTAAAGGACATTAGTGAACCAGAAGGGTTTTTTACAACAATGGACAATGGTTTCATGGTCATCATTAGACTTTTAATTCCAGATTTTTTTTTATTGAATTCAAATTTCACCATCGGCCATGGTGGACCCCCAGAGCATTACTCTAGGTCTCTGGTTACTAGTCCAGTTGTGCCTTCAGCTGCCTGGGCCCTAAACTCTGGGATCTCATCCCTAAAATCCCTCAGCCTGTCCACCTCTCTCCTTCTCTAAGATCTACCTTCTTTGGCCACCTGTTCAAATATTGCCTTATGTGACTCAGTGTCATTCCCTGTTTTATAATGCACCTATGAAGCACCTTGGGACACTTCACTATGTTAAATGCACTACATAAATTCAGGTTGTTGTTGTTGTTGTTGCAGTATAAATTGAAAGAGTTTGTAAGTCATGAGAGATTTTTTTGGGCTGAACTTGCACCGAGTCAGGATGACTTGGGAGCCCTTTAAGAATGGCGGGTAGTCCCGATTCCAGAATTCTGGACCCCAATCCCAGGTTGCCTGAATTCTGGACCCCAGTCCACTCAGCTCCATTGTGGAGACAGGTATGTCCTACACCTCTGCAATTTTCATGGAATTGGGCCAGGTTTTTAAAGAATTGTGGTCCACAGACCCTCAGAGGAGTCATGAACCCTATTCTGGATGAGAAGACCTTTCAAAAAGTGAGTTCAAAAGGTCCTCCTCCTGCCCCCTATGTCAACCTATGCCCTCCACTCAATCCCCATGGTCCCTCATGCCCCCTATGCTAAACCATGCCCCCATCCACAGCCTCATGGCTCCTCATTGCCCTATACCGAGCTATAGTGGTTCACCCACCCACTTTGGCCCCTCATACCCTGGATGCCAAGATATGCCCTTCCATCCATCCCCCCTGCCCATGGCCCCCCATTCCCCTTTGCCAGGCTGTGGCATTTCCATGGCTATTGACCGACTATATACTGTATAGAATCAATGAGCCCCATAGCGACAATAGGACGTGTAAACAAAATCTTTAAAATGGTCATTCATTCATTACTTTCCACACTAAGCTCCTATCCTTGGCTGAGAGCCCAGGCATCCATTACTCTTGTTGAAACAGCTGCACCCAATAGAAAACATTGCTTGATTGACAGCTCTGGCTCTCTGATCTCTGTGGTCAATTTTACAATGTTTATTTACACAAAGTTAAGTGATTTCAAGGGATTGTGATTGCTGTTTTTGACACTTAAAAGGGTCTGGATGATTGACATTTTTATTGCCCTATAGTGAAATGGCATATTTTAACACAATGGAAAGAAGTGAATGAATGAGTTTTTTAAAAAGCTTTTAATTTACACATCCTACTGTCACTATAGGATTCATTGGTTTTATACAGTGTATGGTGGGTCAATGGGCGTGGAATTGCCATAGCTTTGCATTGGGAGCATGAGGGACCATGAAGGGGTGGGAGGCATGAGGTGGCATGGATGGGACATGGGGAGTGTGTGGGGGTGAGAAGGTATGAGGGGTGAGGGCTGGAGGGCTTTTCTGCTTTTTATTTTAACTGGATGAAGTCCCACAGCACTGAGGAGGGCCTTTTGAACAGCCCAACTCAGCATCAGACAGGCCAGTGTGGCTGCCTCCAACTTCTTCCCCGGGTTAGCTAGCCCATCTCCAACCCAGACCTAACCCCAGAACAATGAAGGTCCCACTTTTGTGGGCACTTTCTCTTGAAGTTGGCGGTCTGAGCCAGGAATTTTCCCGACTCCCGCTACCCACTCCACAGATTAAATTCAGGCCTCGTTTTTTTTTTCTCTTCCTGCCTACAAATTATTAAAACCCAAGTTTGGTATTATCGAAACATGACTTCTCAAATCATTGTAACTTCTTTCCCAGTCTTTTAACCTTGGACTTTAACCTAGGCTGAACGTAATGAAAATTCTAAATAACATAATTTTTTGAATGCAGGATATTTACTATGAGCTGCTCTTCAAGTGCACCATATCTATCTAGCATCCATTTGCCTTGGGAGATGAGGGACTGCCCCCAGGGTGAATGTCATTTCTCGATTGGACATCGTCTGTTGTGGCTGTAGAGGCTGATTCATGAGCGGCAGTCCCTTCTGCAGCTGGCACAGATGAACAATGATGGCCCCAGGTCGACTGATGCTTTTTCCATCTGGTGGGCTCTCTTTTCAGCCATCTGGTAACTTCTTTTATCCGCTGCTTCTCCACGCCCTTCCTGACTGCTTGTCACCAGGCACCCTGGTCAGCAGTGAGAACATCCCAGGCATCGACTCCAATCCCGGCCAACTTGAAGTCTTGCTTGCAGACACCTTGTATCATGGACGTGAGCGACCTGTTGGTCTTGTGCTGATAGGAAGCTCACCGTTGAGCATGTCGTTGGAGGTGTAGCCATCATCCATCCAGCTCACATAACCCATTCAGCAGAGTCGTGGCTGACTCAAGAGGGCAAACATGTTGGCAATCCCTGCAGGCTGGTGTACTTCCCTGTTCGGCACTCTGTCCTACCAGGAGATGCCCAATATTTGTTTGAGGCAGTGGAGGTGGAAGCTGTTAAGCCATTTTTCTTGACTTGCATAAGTTGTTCATGCATCGCTACTGTACTGTAGTGTGCTGTACTGTAGTGCTGCACGAACAACTTATTCAAGCCAAGAAGAGTGGCTTAACAGCTTCCACCTCCATCTCTTGCTGAGATACAAGCCTTGTACACACGAAGCTCTCTATTTTCAGTCAGCTTACTGTTGGCCCACACAACCTCAGACATCAGATGTGTTCAAGATCAGCAGTGGGGTAAAGCACCAACTCGCTTTGGTATATTTTTCTCCAGGCTGCTATTGTACACTTTCAGTGACTCAAATGAGGATGTCTGCCTGGATGTCAGAGCTGATGGCAAGCCGTTCAACTTGGCAAGACTGTGCGCCTTGACCATAATGTGCAGTATCCTAGTCCGTGAGTTGCTGTTTGCTGATGACTCCGTGCTGGCAACTCATACTGAGGTTCACTTGCAGCAGCTTTTAGATCAGTTCTTCCAGGCCTGAAGGGAGTTTGGACTGACAATCAACATCAGGAAGACCAAAGTTATGGGTTACGTGTAGAGACTCCGCCTTCCATCAACATTAACAACCTCACTCTGGAGGGCGTCGACAGCTCCACATACCTTGGAGTAACAACTACCGGAAACCTGGCCCTTGATGCCAAAATCAGCACCAGGGTTGCCAAGGCCGCAGTTGTCATGTCAAAGTTGAGAGGTCGAGTGTGGACCAACAGCAAACTAACCAAAAATACAAAGCTCTTTATGTGTGTAAGCTGTATAAAATTGGTCATAAATCTTCAATCACGGTCAGCTGTATCAGTGTATATCTGACAGTGCAGAATAAACACCCAGACAGAATGCTCCATTATGTAATCAGATTGATAGCTGCCTAATATTGATCTTTTTTATATTCGCCTGTGCCTGACCTCTGCCGTTATTCTCCATCCCTTGAAATACTGCTCTCGTTCACTGAATTACTGATGACTTTTTCACTTTGCACATTGATTGGAGTTCGACCTCCTGTGACTCTGGGAGCTCATCAGCAACTTGCCTCCGAGACAGGGCTGAATGAAGTGTGACAAATCTCTATTTAGGATCACTAGGTTAGCTGTCAAAGTGGAATACACAATTAGAATTGCCCACCAAGCTCCTTCCAGACACTGGCAAGATTAGCGACCCATCTCTGTCTGGAACATTCTCAGATCAATAGCACATGAAGAGAATCAATAAGATCCTGTGTGCATTTTTGCTCTCATTTTTTCTTTCTCTTGCTCTGGATACTGTGACCCTTTTCAATTTATTTTTTTTCTCTTAATAACTGCCTGCGTTGTTAGTGACCAAATAACAGCAAACACACAGTCCCACAACTGTCAACGAGGTGATGTTTTAATGCGTCCTTAATGAATATGACTGTTCAATTTATGGATGCTGATGTGTATCATTGAGCTCTTTTACACTTCACTGATCCTTGAAAGGTTACACAGAATTAAATCAGAATCGCTGAATTACTGGCACAGAGGAACACTACAACCTTGTAGCACTTCCAACACAAGAAAATATTAGCCGTCAGAAAATGGAGTCGAGTTTGCCCAAGAAACCGATTACTGGAGCAGAAAAACCAGCAAAGGCTTCAGCCTGCTTCAATCCAACCAAAACCCTATAAGCTCAAAACCAAACTTGGCCCTAAGCAACTGTCACCCACCCAAACCTGCTAGCATGATGCCATAACATCCTTATTATCAACTTGAACACTGGACATTGGTTCCAATGCACTATTTCGAAGAAGAGTAGCGGAGTCTGAACCCCACCACTGAAAGCAAAACCACAATATATCAATCCTGCTTCACAGAAATGTTCCATGGGGCTCTTATTAACATTCATTGAGCATGACAACATAAGGTCGCTCCTTGTAGCTGTAACACGACAGAACATGTCTCAACTGTAAGATGAAAGCAAAATACTGCAGATGCTGGAAATCTGAAATAAAAACAGAAAGTGGTGGAAAAACTCAGCAGGTCTGGCAGCATCTGTGGAGAGAGAAGCAGAGTTAACGTTTTGAGTCCGCATGACTCTTCTGAAGTATGACTCGAAACATTTACTTTGTTTCTCTCTCCACAGATGCTGCCAGACCTGCTGAGCTTTTCCAGCATTTTCTGTTTTTATGTCTTAACTGTAACTGAGTCACAGATGTGGAAAGTGCCAATTCCAATCACCTAACAACCAAGCTATTGGGAGAGAACACTCCTATTAGAAAAGTAAGATTGGATCATGATGCTTGGTGGAGACCATGGGAATCACCTGCTGATGTGTTTTAGTATCATCCATGGCTCAGTGGGTAGCATACTTGCCTCTGAATCAGACAATTGTAGGTTCAATTCTCACTCTTGAGCACAAAAATCATGGTTAGTGTTGCACTGTTGGAGTTGCTTCCTTTTGGATGAGACATAAAAAGCAAAGGCTCTGTCTACCTCTGTGTTGGATGTAAAATATCACATGGCCACTGTTTTCAAGAAGAGCAAGGGCATTATGTCCAGTGTCCTGGCTAATATTTATCCCTCAATCAACATTGCAAAAACAGGAGGCTATCTGATTATCTGCTCATCATCACATTATTGTTTGTGGGCTCTTGCTGTGCAACATTTTCTACATTAAAACAGTGACTACACTTCAAAAGCAATCTATGTTGTAAACTGCTTTGGGGCTGGTGGTCATGAAAAGTGCTATATAAATGCAAGCCTTTCTGTAACTGCAGATAATATGGTATGATCCTTCACAATTGTAGGGCATCACCAGTGTGGAGCTTTCCTGAAATACTATCATGGACACTGCAATAGGGAGCAGCAGCGGGGGAGGGGTATGGTGGGGTGGTGGGTGGGGAGAATGGTTCCATAACACAAGGTCAGCCATGACTATATGGATGAGTGCTGTGCAATGGGAAATACAATTGGTATAGTAAAATCATGAGTTTGATTTAGAGAGATTCATAAACAAGAAATTGGTTCTAGACTCTCACACTTTCAGGACAGAATGAACTTACTGTCTGATAGCAAACGTGGAACAACCTCAAAATTTCCTTCTGCCCTGCTGGGCTGAAATTCCTTCGCATCCTCCTTATCCTCATCCTGATCCGTATCCTAATCCGCATCCTCCTTATCCTCATCCTGATCCGCATCCTCCTTCGCATCCTCCTTATCCTCTTCCTCATCCTCACCCTGATCCGCATCCTCCTTCGCATCCTCCTTATCCTCATCCTGATCTGCATCCTCCTTCACATCCTCCTTATCCTCATCCTGATCCGCATCCTCCTTCACGTCTTCCTTATCCTCATCCTGGTCCGCATCCTAATCCGCATCCTCTTTATCCTCATCCTGATCGGCATCTTCCTTCACATCCTCCTTATCCTCATTGTGATCCGCATCTTCCTTATCCTCATCCTGATCCTCACCTGATCTGCATTCTCCTCCATTTCCTCCTTATCCTCATCCTGATCCGCATCCTCCTTCGGATCCTCCCTATCTTCATCCTGATCCTCATCCTGATCCCCATCCTCCTTTGCATCCTCCTTATCCTCATCCTGATCCGCATCCTCCTTCACATCCTCCTTATCCTCATCCTGATCCGCATCCTCCTTCACGTCTTCCTTATCCTCATCCTGGTCCGCATCCTAATCTGCATCCTCCTTATCCTCATCCTGATCTGCATCTTCCTTCACCTCCTCCTTATCCTCATCCTGATCCGCATCCTCCTTATCCTCATCGTGATCCGCATCTTCCTTATCCTCACCCTGATCCTCATCCTGATCTGCATCCTCCTTCAGATCCTCCTTATCCTCATCCTGATCCTCATCCTGATCCGCATCCTCCTTCACATCCTCCTTATCCTCATCCTGATCCGCAACCTCCTTCAGATCCACCTTATCCTCATCCTGATCCTCATCCTGATCCGCATCCTCCTTCAGATCCTCCTTATCCTCATCCTGATCCTCATCCTGATCCGCATCCTGCTTCACATCCTCCTTATCCTCATCCTGATCCGCAATCTCCTTCACATCCTCCTTATCCTCATCCTGATCCGCATCCTCCTTCAGATCCTCCTTATCCTCATCCTGATCCGCATCCTCCTTCAGATCCTCCTTATCCTCATCCTGATCCGCATCTTCCTTATCCTCATCCTGATCCACATCCTCCTTCACGTCCTCCTAATCCTCATCCTGATCCTCATCCTGATCTGCATCCTCCTTATCCTCATCCTGATCCTCACCCTGATCCGCATCCTCCTTATCCTCATCCTGACCCTCATCCTGATCCGCATCCTCCTTCATGTCCTCCTTATCCTCATCCTGATCCTCATCCTGATCCATATCGTCCTTCGCATCCTCCTTATCCTCATCTTCCTTCACATCCTCCTTATCCTCATCCTTATCCTCATCCTGATCCACATCCTCCTTCACATCCTCCTTATCCTCATCCTTATCCTCATCCTGATCGGCATCCTGATCCACATGCTCCTTCGCATCCTCCTTATCCTCATCCTGATCCGCATCCTCCTTCGCATCCTCCTTATTCTCATCCTGATCCGCATCTTCCTTCACATCCTCCTTATCCTCATCCTGATCCTCATCCTGATCCACATCCTCCTTCACATTCTCCTTATCCTCATCCTGGTCGGTTTCCTCCTGATCCGCCTCTTTGGAGGGTACTGGGTTTTTTTCAAATCCAACAACAACATCTTGCTTTTACACAAGGCCTTTAACATGGTAAAACTGCCCAAAGCGCTTTGCAGGAGTGATTATCAGCCAAACACTTGACACCAAGCCGCGTAAGGAGATATTAGGACAGGTGACCAAAAGGTTTTAAGGAGCATCTTAAAGGAGGAGAGCAAGATTGAGAGGCAGAGCATTTTAGGGAGGGAATCTCAGAGCTTACGGCCTCGAAAGCTGAAGGCACCACGATCAATTGTGCAGCGATGGAAACCAGGGATGCACAAGAGGCCAAGGGAGAGTCTTTCCATTATAGTCCTCTTTACAATCTCATTGGTATCTCATGCAGTCTATGAAGTATTCATTTGCACAATTGAAAGTAAGAGACAAGCATTTAGTTATCATGAATCTACATCAAGGTATACTTCAGAGGTAACAAGCAACATGAATAAAGGGGAGCCGGTTAATGTGGTGTGCATGAATTTCCAAAAGGCCTTTGATAAGGCATCACATCAAAGGTTACATCATGAAATAAAAGTTCATGATATAGGGGGTAAAATTATTTTTTTTATTCTTTCATGAGATGTGGGCATCACTGGCTAGGCCAGCATTTATTGCCCATTCCTAGTTGCCCTTGAGAAGGTGGTGGTGAGCTGCCTTCTTGAACCGCTGCAGTCCATGTGGTGTAGGTACACCCACAGTGCTGTTAGGGAGAGAATTCCAGGATTTTGACCCAGTGACAGTGAAGGAATGGCGATATATTTCCAAGTCAGGATGGTGAGTGGCGTGGAGGGGAACTTCCAGGTGGCGGTGTTCCTCCTTCACATCCTCCTGCTTCTCATCCTGATATGTCATATTAGCATGGATAGAGGATTGGTTAGCTAACAGGAAGCACAGGGTAGAGATATGTGGGTCATTTTCTGGTTGGCAAGTTGTAACTAGTGGAGTGTCACAGGGATCAGTGCTGGGGCCTCAACTATTTACAATTTATATCAATGATTT
Source organism: Carcharodon carcharias (assembly GCF_017639515.1). Taxonomy (NCBI): domain Eukaryota; kingdom Metazoa; phylum Chordata; class Chondrichthyes; order Lamniformes; family Lamnidae; genus Carcharodon; species Carcharodon carcharias. The sequence continues at coordinate 25,847,745 of NC_054492.1, read as the reverse complement.
GGATGAATGTGTGGTTGCTAAATTTGCTGATGACACAAAGACAGGTGTGAGAGTAAGTTGTGAAGAGGATATAAGGAGTCTGCAAAGAGATATAGATAAGTTAAGTGAGTGGGCAAAAATTGGAAGAAGGTGTGTAACGTGGGAAAATATGATCTTGTCCACTTTGGCAGGAAGAGTGGGAAAGCAGCATATTATTTAAATGGAGGGAGGTTGCAGAACTTTGTGGTACAGGGTGATCTTGGTTTCCTGAGTCACAAAAAGCTAGTATGCAGATACAGCAAGTGATTAGGAAGGCAAGTGGTATGTTGTCACTTATTGGAATGAAATATAAAAGTAGGGATGTTTTGCCACAGTTGTACAGGGCATTGCTGAGACCACATCCTGAGTATTGTGTACAGTTTTGGTCTCCTTACTTAAGAACAGATATAATTGCATTAGAAGCAATTCAGAGAAGCTCCACTCAACTGATTCTTGAGTTGAGGGTTTGTCTTATGAGAAAAGGTTGGACAAGTTTGGCCAATATCCATTGGAGTTTAGAAGAATGAGAGGGGATCTTATTAAAACATTTAAGATCCTGAGGGGACTCGACAGGGTGCATGCTGAGATAATGTTTCCCCTTATGGGAGAGGCTAGAACTAGGGGACACAGTTTAAAAATTAGGGTCTCCCATTTGAGATGGAGATGAGGAGAATTTTTTTTCCCTCAGAGGGTCATTAGTCTGTGGAATTCTCTTCCCCAGAGAGCGGTGGAGGAAGGGTCATTGAATATTTTTAAAGCTGAGTTAGATAGATTCTTGATTGACAAGAGAGTCAAAAGGTATTGGGAGTAGACAGGAAAGTGGAGTTGAGGCCACAATCAGATCAGCCATAATCTTATTGAATGGTGGAGCAGGCTCAAGGGACCCAATAGCCTCGTCCTGTTCCTAATTCGTATGCTCATGTGTTCGTATCTGATATATAATTCTTCCCTCTACAACATGATATGCATTTTAGTAAATAACAACATTTTAATTAGGGAGAGGTCGCTGATGTACAAGGACAATAAGTTGATAGGTCATCGCATGCAACACTCTTGGAATCTGATTGGGTGACGGTGACAACATGATTTACGATTCCCTCAATAAATATCAATATTTGCAAAAAATATATAATTAAGAGTGTTGCAAGTTCCTATAGAGATGGGGGCATTAATGGAATGAGCTTTCTCAGCTATTGATTATTGTATATTAAGTAACTGTAGGAATTACTTTCAAAAATGACCTGACAAATCAAACATTTTTTGTTTTTTGATCAACCTCTCAATTAGTGAACTTGAACGATGATGATGTTCAATGTTTTTTAAATATTATGACCCTGAATAACCCTTACAGATATCTTCCTCAGTATGGAGTTTTGGATGACCTGATGTTACTGATGTGGAAAGATGTCAAGATTAAGCATCAAGTGGAAATAGGTATAAGTATATGTTAAGAACTCCTGACTGCTACATTAACAAGGCAGTGTGTAGAGGCTAATTATGTTGCTGAATGCTTCAATTTACCCTGTACAGGGAATGCCCAGTGGCACATCGCTATTGCACTGAAGATTGTGCGTTTGAGTCTTATTCCAGAGACTGGAGCACATAATTGAGGCTGACACTCCAGTGCAGTACTGAGGGAGTGCTGGACTGTCAGGGTGAAATGTTAAACATTGCCTGACCTCTCAGATGGATGTAGAAGATCCCACTTGGCGCTATTTGGAAGAAGGGAAAAGGAGTTCTCCCCCACGTCCTGGCTAATATTTATCCCTCAACCAACATCACTAAACATATAGGCTGGGATTTTTGGGCCTGACACCAGCAGGCTTCATCGTGAGTGGGGTGGGAAAATTTGGAAAGCTGTTGACTTTTAACAGCTCTCCAAATTTTCCCATCCTGCCCGCGATGGTGCCCAATAGTGTCGGGGCCAGAAAATCCCGCCCACATTACCTGGTCATCGTCACCTCCTGTTTGTGGGAGCTTGCTGTGTGTAAATTGATTCATGAGAATGGTTCTAGGGATGAGGAACTTCAGGTCTGAAGGTATATTGGAGAAGTCAGGACTGTTTTCGTTGGAGAAAAGAAGGCTGAGAGGAGATTTGATAGAGGTATTCAAAATGATGCAGGGTCTGGACTGAGTAGATAGGGTGCACCTGTTCCCACTCACGAAAAGATCATGACCGAGAGGGCACAAGATTAGAGTTAATTGGCAAAAGAGAAAAAAGCAACATGAGAGAAAACTTTTTCACACAGCGAATGGTTAAGGCCTGTGAGTGTGGTGGAGGCAGGTTCAATCAAGGCATTGAAAAGGGAATTAGAGTGTTATCTGTAAAGGAAGATTGTGCGGGGTCACAGGGTGAAGGCAGGCGAATGGCACTAGGTGAAATAGTCATTCGGAAAGCTGGTGCAGGTACAATGGGCCGAATGGCCTTCTTCTGTGGTTCAAATTGGCTGCTTCATTTCGTACATTATGACAATGGCTACACTTCAAAATGTACAAAGTAAAATGCTTTAGGACATCTTCAAGTGATGTACAGTGCCATATAAGTGCAAGTCTTTCCTTCTCTCTTTGTATTTCTATAGACTTTGACAACCCAATCTTGGGTTAGTACAGTTCCTGCTTGATGTTAATATACACAATGTTAGTAAAAAGACATATTGAATCCTTGGCTTTATAAATAGAGGCATAGAATACAAAATCAAAGCAGTTATGTTAAACCTTATATTCCCTCGTCCCCAGATATTTTGTAGAAGTACTTTCCTAGCATGGGGACTGAGAGTCTGTCATAAAGTCAGTTACAGGATTTCTGTTCCAGACACAATCACTTAGCGAAGGGTGAGGTCTGAGGGGTGAGGTGGGATGGATCAGGTCAATGAGAAATGGCAAGAGTGAGATACCACCTTGGGGGTTAGGAATATTAAGAATGGGAGAAGAATTAAAAAAAAGAAATTGGCAAAAATCCATGGCATGAAAATCCTACAAGAGGACAGTAATGTTTATTAACCTAATGGATACCAAGAAATTGGCCACAGTGATCTTACATAACTCATAAGAGATATGCCATGATTTGCAAATTTCCAGAACTTACTGGTCAATTGGCATGACACAGAGAAACTCACCTCCACCTTCTTGGGTATTTTTAAAGCCTTTGCTGAAATTTGAATATGAATTATTCAAACATTCGGACTCATAATTAATGGTGTAACTACCCTTTTAACAACATGATAATTGTTAATAAAAATGTCAATCAATCCAAGCCATTCACCATCCTGACTTGGAAATATATCAGCGTTCCTTCACTGTCACTGGGTCAAAATCCTGGAACTCCCTCCCTAACAGCACTGTGGGTGTACCTACACCACGTGGACTGCAGCAGTTCAAGAAGGCAGCTCACCACCACCTTCTCAAGGGGCAATTAGGGATGGGCAATAAATGCTGGTCTGGCCAATGATGCCCACATCCTGTGAATGAATTAAAAGATCTCTCTGAACCAGAAAAGGAACAATTTAAATTCTGGAGTCTCATTCCTGCAGGTAGTAGTTGTGCTTTGAGATATAAAAAGTTTCAAATTTAATTTTTTTCACATTTTCTTTCTGATTTTCTCTCTCAGTCCAATCTCGCTTTCCCTCTCTTTATTTCTCTTTCTGGACCAGGTTTGACTCTAATTCACCTGATTTTCTTCCCTGTCATTCCCTTGTTTCTTTCTCAATCCTTGAATCTTATTGGTTAAGATGATAGAGCATTAGTCCTGTCATTCACCAAGGTCTCAGGTTCCCCATGGCCCTCACTGTGCCATTATCAGCTCACACCTCCAGTGCAAAATCCTTTGAGTTGAAAATGTCTGACCAACGCTGCGCACCATGAGATGCCCCACACCATCAAGGCTTGGCCTTATAAGCCAATGAATGGATAATTTATTAGTGAGAACAGCCTTTAAAAAGTGGAATATTTCCTCAGGCCCAATCCCAGCAGATTCTAATGGAAAACCTATTCGGTTACAGGCCAGGGTTTCCAATCCCACTCCACACAATATCCAACCCAGAATTAGATTTGCAGAAGGAACTATTTCAACCAATAGCAATTGTCAGAGTTTAATTCAGGTTGAGTCAACCAAATACCTTTCATGATGAGTCCAGATGAGGCTTTTCCATCAACAGATGAAATTGAGTCAGTAAATGAGGCACATTTTCAGCTATTGCCATTCTAAAGACCTAGTCTGTGGAGTTCAGTGGGTAAGTTTCAAACATTTTATTCATGCAATGTAAACCTGCAGTTGTTGCTCAGATCTCGTTAGTGCTTAGGCACTTACAGGATATGTTATTGTTAATTAGGACACGCTTCTCACAGTGTCTCATGGTACTTATTTAATAGAACATTCTAATGAACTGAGAGTTCTATGTGGCCTCCTACCTCTCTGGTGCTGGGTAATCAGGTGAACTGTGAAACAAGGAGAGATATCCCAGAATGTGTTTGAGAGAACAAGAGACAGAAAGGTTAGGAGTCATTGACAAGGAGAGGGAGAGAGAAATGAGATAGAAATTACATGAGAAGGCAGAATTGAAATCTTTGCATTTAACTTGATGAATTGAGTTTTGAACCAATAAAAATTGGGAAAGGTTTATATCAGTACCAGTACGACCAGAATTGCTGGTAGTCCTAAGTTTCTTTGTTCTCTGCGGTCCTCCAATTTAAATCTCTTGAGCATCCCTGATTTTAAACATTCCGCCATTGGTGGCCCTGCCTTTAGCTGTCTGGGTCCTAAGCTCTGGAATTCCGTCCCTTAACCACACCACATTCATACCTCCCTTTCCTCCTTTAAGACATTCTTTAAACACTACCTCTTTGACCAACATTTTGGACACCTGTCCTAATGTCTCTTTATGTAGCTCGGTGTCAAATTTTGTTTGATGATGCTCCTGTGGAGATTCTTGGGATGTTTTACTAGTTAAAGGTGCTATGTAAATACAAGTTATTGTTGTTGTTCTGTTGAAGGGTCATGAGGACTCGAAACGTCAACTCTTTTCTTCTCTGCTGATGCTGCCAGACCTGCTGAGTTTTTCCAGGTAATTCTGTTTTTGTTTTGTTTATTGTTGTTGTTGTCTATTCTATGTAATTCTACGTAATTCGTAGGTCTTCTCCGACCTGCTGCTGTAACTTTGACGGTGGCCCCATACTACTGAGATTCTGCCAAAATCCCCAAAGCGTGACACTCTGCCATCTGAACACCAACAATGGCAAAGAATGCTCCACACTCCTCCTAGTGGCCAACTTTGCAGCTGCAGCAGCATTGCCTGAAGCTGAAGGCAGGCTGCCTGCCTCCTGAATGGGAGGTTAGCATGTGACTTAAGGTAACATGCTGAAGAAAGATGCTATGACGCAGTCATGGGGCCCTGGTAGAGATATAGAAATTATTAAGCAGGATAGGAATGCTTAATCCAGAGAAAACGTAGGGCAAGAGCTGACTGCAGTCCAAACCGGGAGGTCAGGATCGATGTCAGGAAGCACATTTTTGCCCAGTGAGTGATTATTCCCTGGAATGCTGACCAAAACCTCAGGAGGCAGCTCGATTTTGTAACCAAACTTCAATGGAAGATTGAGTAAATAATCTGAACCTCCCTCATGCAAGAACATAGGAACAGGAGGAGGCCATTCAGCCCCTCAAGCCTGTTCCGCCACTCAGTTGGATTGTGACTGGTCTCTACCCCTTTGGTTCCAGAACCTCCAATAGCCCAAACAAAATCTATCAATTTCATTTCTGAAATTTTCAACTGGCCCTCAGCCTCAGCAGCTTCTTAGGGGAGAGGGTTCCAGATTTCAACTACCCTTTTTACGAAAAAACGCTTCCTGACATCACCCACCGCCCCCCCCCCCCACCCCCCTCCGAAAGGCCTGGTTCTTATGTTAAAGTTATATCCGCATCTTCTGAGCATCCCCCAACCAGGAGGAAATAGCTTCTCACTATCGACCCAATCAAATCCTTTAATCATCTTAAACACCTCAGTTAGATCACCCCCTCAATCTTCTATATTCAAGCAAATATAAATCTCGAATAATCTGACATATGTGTCAATTTGATCACAGTGGACGTTGAAACTGTCGATATGTCAAACATGGCGGTTTCCCATCTATTAATGTAACTGCCACAGACAAGAAACTAGGATGGTTATTGCATTCCAAGATTTTATATTATTTCCTATTGATGAATGTCACACCCTGAACAGCATTTAATTACCTGGGCGATAATTGTTACTGGTGAGAGCAAAAGGTAATAAATCTTAAAAAAAAAACAAGGAGTTCATCCCTTGCTGTAGCTGTAAGTGTGTTCAACAAATCTCACACTGAGAAGCTGTCTCATCGACCAACGTTGTTTAAAACTGTGTAATCTGACAGGATTGTTTTTGGATGAATAACCTGATATTTTTTAATCAATGCTTGCTCCACCAATTTGCTGCTTGTCTGTCAGGGCTGCTGCCCCAGCTGTAATGTTGAAGGATTGTACATTCGGTGCATTTATACCTTATGTCCACAGCTACTAAGTGGCTTTTCTCATCTGTTTCCAAAGTGTGAAGTTTATCAATGTCATCATCATCTCAAACTCTTCCGTTCCATGTTACTGATACGGAAGGCTTCTGATCTTTGGAATGACGTTTGTTGAGGGAGGTCTGCTACCTATTAGCAAGGAAGGCGTAGCCCCGAGAATGACTCACTTGCAAAGATTATGCAACAGCAACTTGCATTTATATAGCACGTTTAATGTGCTGCAATGTCCTAAAGCGCTTCACTGGTTTTATTACCAAACAAAATGTTGACACTGAGCCTCATAAGGAGATATTATGGTAAATGGCCAAGGCTTGGTCAAAGAGATAGGTTGTAAGAAGCATCTTAAAGAAAGGAAAGAGAGGAGAGGTATAGGGAGGAAATTCCAGCTTAGGACCCAGGGAGCTGAAGGTACCAATGGTGAAGCGATTAAAACTGGATACAAGGGAACCATTTCTATCTCCTACTGTACTCTCCCAAGGATAATTGGATAATCACTAGCTGTCCTATTACCTCATTTGACAAGTGTTGCTTGTTATTTATGGGGACATCACAGTCAAGTTAATGCAACCCTAATGCACGTGGACTTTTCCAATATGGATAAGCAATTAATGATGAGTGATAAAAACCCAGGAGGAGTGTTTTGTTCCCCCATCTTCCAGTCCAGAGATACTGAAGCTAATTGTAGCTCCCAGAAAAGATGGGATAACTCACTACAGATGTGGAGGGTCAAGCTTCCTAATCTACATGGCTCAGTTCCATAGAGGATGGTGCATTTCCCAGCGGAGCCCTGGGAGTGCTGGGGCATGTGAAAGAGGGGAGACATGTTCACCTAGAATCTTCAAAACCTCATACACTTGTGGCCTCTACCACCTAAAAGGACGAGGGTAGTGGGTGCATGGGAACACCACAACATCCAAATTTCCCTACAAGTCACATACCATCCTGATTTGGAGCTATATCACCATTCCTTCAGCGTCACTGGGTTAAAATCCTGGAGCTCCCTCCCTGGGCAGTTAGAGATGGGCAATAAATACCAGTCTTGCCAGCAACACCTACATCCCATGAATGAATAACTAAAGAAAAAATCGAACTAGAATCTATTAAGTGTCTATGTATTGCACATGTACTTTTGTTATACAACAGGAATCCATTTCATGAACTAAGGACTTTAATCCTTGTGTATGTGACAGTCAGTGAGGAGGGAGCCATCACCATCCATCAAACTTGTGCTCACATTGGTGATGGAAAATGGTTAAACAAATGTTCATTGTAGTTTTGCCCCCAGCATTTACATAAATAGGACAGCACATGGCTTCTTTATAACTGCTCTCCTGTTTCCTAATTTGCACCAAGTCCCATTCCCCTATCATTTCTGTGCTCGCTGACCTACATTGGTTCCCTGGTTAAGCAATGCCTTGATTTTAAAATTTTCATTTTTGTTTTCAAATCACTCCATGGCCATTGCCCTTCCCTAGCTCTGTAACCTGCTTCAGCCCCACAAATCCCTGCGATACCTGCGCTCTTCCAATTCTGGCCTCTTGAACAACCCCAACTTTAATCATTCCACCATTGGCGGCCGTGCCTTCGGCTGCCTGGGCCCTAAGCTCTGGAATTCTCTCCCTAAAACCCTCCGCCTTGCTCTCCTCCTTTGAGATGCTCCTTAAAACCAAACTTCTTTGACCAAACATTTGATCACCTGTCCTAATATCTCCTAAAGTGACTCAGTGTCAAATTCTGTTTGATAACACTCCTGTGATGTGCTTTGGGCTATTTTACTATGTTAGAAGTGCTATATAAATAAAAGTAGCTATTGCAGCCACAGCCCAAGGCTCATGTTATGCAGGGTTAGATGGGCTATGACAGTGCCTACACAGCCCTAGGTCAAACACTAGCCCACCAGCTCTTCCACCAAGCAGTAAAATGATCCCAAGTGACAAGTGTGTCTGGTAATTCTGAGAACTAGACTGCAATAGGATTTCAATCCAGGGAGCAAGCAATGGGATCACAGTAGCAAAATGTGTCAAAGTTTTATCTCATAATGTGGGATTGAAGGGTTAGTAATATAAATGCATTAGCAATTTACCAGGGTTTGATTACAGTAGCTGGCAAAGATAAACCAATAATACCCAATAATATTTTTGAAGAATAACCTTATCTTTTGGCCTAGAATGTGTGCTTTTTGCCCATAACTTCACTGTAGCTATTTATTGCATCTTTAATCTCCCAGCCAGCCTCAACATTGCAATAAAACAGATCTGGATTGAGGGTGTCACCACAAGAACATGGAAAATAGGAGCAGGAGTAGGCTACAAGGCCCATCGAGACTGTTTTTTAAAACTTATTCATTCATGGGATGTGAGCTTCGCTGGATGGGCCAACATTTATTGCCCATCCCTAATTGCCCTTGAGAAGGTGGTGGTGAGCTGCCTTCTTGAACCGCTGCAGTCCATGTGGTGTAGGTACACCCACAGTGCTGTTAGGGAGGGAGATCCAGGATTTTGATTCAGTGACAGTGAAGGTACGGCGATATATTTCCAAGTCATGATGGTGAATGGCTTGGAGGGGAACTTCCAGATGGTGGTGTTCCTATCTATCTGCTGCCCTTGTCCTTCTAGATGATAGTGCTTGTGGGTTTGGAAGGTGCTGTCAAAGGAGCCTTGGTGAATTCCTGCAGTGCATCTTGTAGATGATACACACTGCTGCTACTGTGTGATGGTGGTGGAGGGAATGAATGTTTGTGGATGGGTGCCAATCAAGTGGGCTGCTTTGTCCTGGACAGTGTCAAGCTTCTTGAGTGTTATGGGAGCTGCACTCATCCAGGCAAGTGGGGAGTATTCCATCACACTCCTGACTTGTGCCTTGTAGATGGTGGACAGGCTTTGGGGAGTCAGGAGGTGAGATACTTGTCACTGGGATCCTAGCCTCTGACCTGCTGTAGTAGCCACAGTATTTATATGGCTAGTCCAGTTCAGGTTCTGGTCAATGGTAACCCCCAGGATGTTGATAGTGGGGGATTCAGTGATGGTAATGCCATTGTATGTCAAGGGGCGATGCTTAGATTCTCTCCTGTTGGAGATGGTCATTGCCTGGCACTTGTGTGGCACGAATGTTACTTGTCACTTGTCAGTCCAAGCCTGGATATTGGCCAGATCTTGTCCAGCTCCACTATTCAGTATGATCATGGCTAACATTTAGTTTCAACTCCACTTTCCCACCAGCTCCCCATATCCCTTGATTCCTTGAGAGACCTAAAATCTGTCTTTCCCAGCCTTAAATGTATTCAACGATGGAGCATCCACAACCCCCTGGGTAGAGAATTCCAAAGTTTCACAACCCTTTGAGTGAAGTACTTGCTCCTCATCTCAGTCCTAAATTATCAGCCCCTTATCCTGAGACTGTGCCCTCACCGCCCCCCCCACCCCCCCTGGTTTGAGATTCCCCAACCAGTGGAAATAATCTCTCAGCATCTACCCTATCAAGCCCCTTCAGAATATTGTATGTTTCAATGAGATAACCCAGTTAAATACAACTTTCCCAGTCGAGAATGTTGAGAAAGAGATCAGGCATGGCTCAGTGGGTAGCACTTCTCCTACAGTCAGAGGTTTATGGGTTTGTGTCTCACTCCAGGGACCTGGGCCCAAAATCTAGGCTGGCACTCCAGCAGAGCGCTGAGGGAGTGCTGCACTGTCAGAGGTGTCATCTTTCAGATGAGACATTAAACAGGTGAACGCAAAAGATTTCAGAGCACTACTGAGGCATGAGCAGGGGAGTTTTCCCTAGTGTCCTGGCCAATATTTGTCCCTCAGCTACTCACATTACTCATACAGTCATTATCACATTGCTTTCTTTGGAGTTTGCTATTCACAAATTGAATGCTGTGTTTCCAACATTACAGCAGTGACTACACTTCTAAAAGAAGTGGTGTCAAAGAAGTCCACATATTGTGCTGTAATTTTTCCTGCCTTAAATAGCAGGAAAATACCACACCCTGGAGACAATGGGAGAGGATTCAAGAATCTATTCATGAAAGCAACAGTCCATGAGCAATATTAGAGTTACACACAGTTGGCCCACATTTAATCTGAATTCAGGATGCTCAAGTCATTGAGAGGCTGAAACTATCTGGGGGCTGAATTTCCTCGAGGGATTTCCTGATCAGCTGCAGTAACTTCAGCAGAAACTCCGCCAACATGTTTAAGAAAAAAGGGGGTTTCTTATGACTTTCCACCAAAGTAACGAAGCTAGAGTACTGTGTACGATGCTGGTCTCCTTATTTAAGCAAAGATGTAAGTGCGCTAGAAGCAGTTCAGAGAAGGTTTACTAGACTAGGTGGGCTGCCTGATGAGGAAAGGCTGGATAGGCCAGGCTTGTATCTACTGGAGTTTAGGAGAGTAAGAAGCAATTTGATTGAAACCTTTAAGATCCTGAGGAGGTCTTGATCGAGTGGACGTGGAGAGAATGTTTCCTCTTGTGAGATAAACTAGAACAAGAATTAGGCTTCGCTCATTCAAGACAGAGATGAGGAGAAATTTTTCTCTCAGAGGGTCATGAGTCTTTGGAATTCACTTCCTCAAAAGGCGGTGGAAGCAGAGTCTTTGAGTATTTTTAAGACAAAGCTAGATAGATTCTTGATTAACAAGGGGGTGAAAGGTTATCAGGGTTGGCAGGAATGTGGGGTTAAGGTTACAATCAGATCAGCCATGATCTTATTGAATGGTGGAGCAGGCTTGAGGGGCCGAGTGGCCTGCTTCTGCTCTTAATGAGTATGTTCATGTGTTTGTATATAACAATGGTTGATCAGCAGAATGTCAAACCCATTCTCTGAGAAAATCCCCAGCATATCACCTTTCCAAAGTTAGTTGGAAAGAACAAAATGTTAAAGGAAGCTTGAAGAGTTATGCTGGGATTTCTAATGAACATCTGAACTGCCAAATAGGGCCTGGGTTTGAGACCTCAGTAAAAGGTCGGTTCATCATATATTACAGCATACCCTCAGGACTGCCCTGGAGTGTCCTCAAGTCCTGGAGTGGAGCTTAAAACCCATGGTACGGAGATGAGACCACTACCAACTGGACAGCATTGATTAAGGTCACAAGAGTACAAAGCTGGGCTTTTTTCAAAAGAGGTTTGCATTCTTGCCAATATCCCCTGGGGGAATGGGACGAGGTGAAATGTTCTTGCCGAGAGCAGGCATGGACATGAAGGGGGCGAATGGTCTCCTTCTGCACTGTAACTATTCTATGATTCAGTGATTCTATTGCCAAAGGTACACATGCCGTTCAGACAGCCATTGAGTGTAAAGGAAGCACAGCCTCGTTATCACTGACTACACATTTTATCAAATGGAAATCTACAGAACATGTCCAAAGACCCATTCTTTTCCACTTGACTTTGAAGCAAGAATGATTAAGGAAAGTCCAAACTTATTGGGGTCGGGATAATGAGCAAGTTCCTCTTGAAGAAAAAATCTTTAATGAGTGAGTTCCCCACACTTTACAGTGGATTCCTTCAGTTCCATCCATGATATCGTTATTTAGCCAGCTAAATAGTGCACATTGAAATTCCAACACTCCAATCTCAAAAAACAGGGAATCACCTCTGATATTGTAATAAAACTGCAATAACATACAAGTAAAACAGCATTTGAATTCATATTCTTAAACTCCACTCATGGTTGAAGATGCAATCAAAATGCATTTACACAAAGTCTTGTTTTAAAGTCTTCTGTTCCAAGCATCAGTCACTATTTGCATCATCAGAGTTTCATCACTAGTGTTCACTTACTAACATGTTATTAAAGACTGGTTGTCACCAGCAGCTACTTCAACATTGAGAGCGAGGTCCCCCAGTTCTTTCCCTCCTGGGCAAGGAGAGTGATGTAGTGTGTTTCTCTTCCCCCTTTTACAATTGTATAGAATTCACAGCACAGAAACAAGCCATTTGGCCCAATTCTCCTCCCATCCCTCTTCAACCTTCTATTCCTTTCACCCTCATGTGTTTATCTAGCTTCCCTCTAAACGCACCTATACCGTTCACCTCAACTACTCCCTGTGGCAGCCAGTTCGACATTCAAACAAATTCTCTGGCTGAAGAAGCTTCTCCTGAGTTCCTTATTATTCCTTTTATTATTTATTCGTGACATCTACGATAGAGAGCCCATCACTTTTGAAGACATTCATCAGGCCGCCCCTCAGCCTTTCTATCCCTCCGAGGGGAGAGCCCCAGCCTTTCCTGATTGTTTGAACCTCCCTGTTTCATGTATGTTGGGATTGGTCACTCCGGACTTTCCTGTGGAATTGTCGAGACCCAACAGCCGATCAACTGAAGTGGGAAGGTGGTGGTGACAGAAGCTTGTTCTTTCAATGCAGTGGCACTGCTTAAACCTAAACATCTGTGCAGTTATAATGCACATTTTCTAAGTGCAAGGCATTTAAAATTAAGAATGCCGGTGAAGAGAGACTCGTGTATCTACGTTGCTCTTACAGCGTAAAGTGCTTTGATATTAAACTAGACACTTGTTGGGCTTTTTATCTCCAACGTAGTTCAATGTCAAGACATCTTTGAGTTGTGAGTGCAGATAAAGGACACCAGGATAGGAACTAGCTAGGAGGAGCTGCCAAGTCTGACAGTGTCAAGGAGCTGAATTAACATCAGTAAGAATGAGTAGTCATTAACCTCAGGGTACTTCTTAATCCTGTCACTTCAAATGTGCTTATTTATTTGGTTCATGTACTAGGGGCTCAGCCACTCCTCAATCGCCCAAAGAAATCAACAGTGTTCACAATAAATGTGTACACATATTAACAACAACTTGCATTTATGTAGCATCTTTAACATTCCCATAATTTCCCAAAGCCCGACGCAGGAATATAAAGAAAACCTTTGAAACCGCTCCAGGTAAGGGAATATCAGGACAGGCAGAAAAAAACTTGGTCAAAGAGATAGGTTTTAAGGTGAGTTTTAGAGGAGGAGAGAGGGGTGGAGGGATTTAGAGATGAAATCCCGGAGTGTAGGGCCCAGGTATCCAAAGACACAGCCACCAAACCATCAAACTGGAAGAGCGGGGCAGTGGGGAGGGTGGAAGTGGGGGGTGGTGGGGGGGGGAGTTGGTTGTGGTGGTGGTGGTGGTGGGGGGTGGTGGTGTGGGTGTGTGCGGGGGGAATGGAGTGGGGGGCAGGCAGTGGGGTACAGGGGTGTGGGGGCGAGGTGGAGAAACAATGGAGTGACAAATGTAATTTAATTCTTTGTGATGTTGTACAGCTTAGTGAATTTAAAACAAAAACAGAATTACCTGGAAAAACTCAGCAGGTCTGGCAGCATCGGCGGAGAAGAAAAGAGTTGACGTTTCGAGTCCTCATGACCCTTCGACAGAACTTGAGTGAATCCAAGAAAGGGGTGAAATATAAGCTGGTTTAAGGTGTGTGGGGCGGGGGAGAGAAATGGAGGGGGTTGGTGTGGTTGTAGGGACAAACAAGCAGTGATAGATAGAAGCAGATCATCAAAAGATGTCACGGACATCAAATCTTTTCTTCTCCGCCGATGCTGCCAGACCTGCTGAGTTTTTCCAGGTAATTCTGTTTTGGTTTTGGATTTCCAGCATCCGCAGTTTTTTTGTTTTTATCTTAGTGAATTTAATGTTCTTATTAAACAAGGGTCATAGGTGAAAGGGAATTAAATACTTTGCTATTTTTTACATCCAGTATCAGCATCAAATACACTTAGGTTACCACAGCACCGTCTAAATGCTGAGTAAAGCTTCCTCTACTTTAATTAAACAATATGTTTGATGCAGTATAGGACTAACTTGAGACATGGTGTGTGGTGAGTATAGCGTGGCGCAGGAGGAACAGGTGACTTTGGACTTATGTTTCTCAAAGTTCTCCCCCACTGTGGATTTTCCCTGCCTCATGCCTGGGTCAGCTGTACACTCATTGGTAGAGATTGGTCACTGTGATTAGTCAACAATTCCGTGACTACCAGGATGGTAGGAGGCGAACTTAATAGATCTTGGTCTTTTGTCATCCAGCAATTCCTATTTTCCTGTGTGCTTTAAACCCACCCTCAAAAGGCCAACGCCACTATACTTGTGTGATATTTACAATTTCCACACTATAACAGTATTGGAGCAGGCTTGTTAATTTGGCAACAGTTTTGAGCAGATGGAACAAATTAGGAATTAGGTTAAGACTGGCCAAGCTAATGAGCCAGCAGAGAAAATCTATTTTTATCCTATCAATCTGGACTAGAATTGACCCAAGGTGCCTGAGTTATTAAAGGTACAGAAAGAGAGCAATGAGAGAGGAAGAGAGAGGTTAGGAAGGTTAAGAGGGAGCATGCGAGACTGATGGTCAACATGAAGGGAAATACAAAGACTTTCATAAGAATATAAGGATGGCACAAGAAGGTGGGACCACTTAGAGATACGGAGTCATCTTGAATTGAGAGTGTGGGGATGGTAGAGCATACAGTTAAGTATATTGTATCAATAGGGCTTTTTGAGGTAAATGTGAATGTGAAATTTCTGGAGATAGATATTCAAAAGGGAACCACTGAAAAGATAACTAGACTATAAATGGAAAAGGCATCTGATGCAGATAGTTCCCAATACAGATACTGAAGGAGGTTTGAGGCAGGCTCACAAAGGCAGGAACTGAATTTTCCAAAATAAACCCTTGGAAACCAAAGGTGTTGCAAAGGATTGGGGTTTGGCAAATATCACATCCCTTTTCAAATAAGGAGAGAAGAATAAGTCAAGAAATGATAGACACACGCTCATTTTGACTTGCCCCCTTACCCACCACACCTCATTTCAAAGGGAGTCAGTCTTTCAACCTTCCTAGGGATTCCCTCTACAGAATTCACCCCAGCTGAGGGATGTTGTGAATCTTGAAACTTGTTAGAAGGTAATTGATCCTGAAGGGGATAGTTCCCTTTCTCGTCCCACCAAATGCGATCGCTTGGAGCCAAAGGCTTTTCCTTCCCTCAGCTATTTCCAACCAAGATTGGTCCTTGGTGCATTCCTTGTGGAGTGGCTGTCACCCAGTGTCCACAGCACAGCTCCCATTGGCTGTCACTAAAAAGCCAAACAAGAGGTGGACATGATGTTTGTCTCCTTCTTTGCCTCAATATCAATATTTTTGTCTGATTAGGTGACGCACCTTGGACATTTCAGTACATTATCATGTAAAGAGATATAGGGTGGAATTGTCCTAGAATTGCACTAAGTGTGGTAACAGGAGTGAAAAACGACGTTTTACCCACCAGCCACAATGGCGGGTTTCCACGCCATATCATTCACTTCATTAATTATGCAGCCACTGGAAACACGCCCTGTCTCTGGCTGGTGACTTTTGAATCACCCCGTTACCTCACCCCAGGTGCCATATCTAAACTGCAGCCACACACACAGTTCTCAATGCTTTCAGCCCAGGACTGCTCCAGTGAAGACATAGCCCTGAAAACCAAGAAGAGTTCAGTGACCCGTCACTGGAATGCCTTTTGTTGGCCCGCTGTGATGTCCTCTACCCCTGCTCTGGCCGCAGGAGGTCCAGTAATCACACTACCCCGGCTTGGGAGGCGGCGGCAGTGGTGGTTAGGGCCAGCGCTGCACACAAGAGGTTGGCCATCCAGTGTAGAAAGAGGATGAATGATCTCATCCGTACTGCCAGGGTAAGGCAACCATCTCATCACTCTAAACCCACACACTCACAAGCCCATCACACATTCACTGGCATCTCACTCACTGCCAGCTCAAGGGACATCAC
This sequence comes from Carcharodon carcharias, assembly GCF_017639515.1. Taxonomy (NCBI): domain Eukaryota; kingdom Metazoa; phylum Chordata; class Chondrichthyes; order Lamniformes; family Lamnidae; genus Carcharodon; species Carcharodon carcharias. The sequence goes on along the minus strand of NC_054492.1, from coordinate 25,831,426 downwards.
CAGCCACTCTCTGTCACACACACCCTCACATCTCCATCTGGCCTCATCTCCTCTGGAAACTGCCTCCTCAGCCCTCACCATCTTGAGGACACTTGCACAGATCAACATGTGCCCCCCCATACACAACCCCCTTCCCCAGTACAGCCCTCACCCTGCAGCCTCTCCCCTTGCCTGAGGCCACTTCTCCCCCTTCCCCGATCAAGCGCTAGCCCAGCAGCTGTTGAAAAGCCACCCTCGGCTTGCGGCTGGCCTGGAAGGTAGAGACCTGCCCGTGAGCCCCCCCCTAGAAGTGATGTGGTGCTGTCTGTGAGGCCTGGCGCTGATGACTGTGAGTGCTGACCGAAGCAAGGTAGGCAAACTAACCTAGAAGTCCCGAGTGAAGTGCCGCTCAGCAGGTGCACGTCACTCAAATACAGTTGTGAAACACGTCAGCGAGCAATCACACCAATGTGCCCAGATGATCCATGTGGGGGGTTGATTTTGGTGAGCAGGGCTTATCATGAGATGCTAATGTATTGAAATTAGGTTCCCAATGTGCGGCAGTGGGAAATGTGGCCCCACCATTGACGAGTGGAGCGGACAATCACAAACAGGTTTCACGATGGCATAAAACTGATTTTTGGCTTTCTCACCACATACTAACGTACGAATTAGGAGCAGCAGGAGGCCACTCGGCCCTTTCGAGCCTGCTCTGCCATTCAATAAGATCATGGCTGATCTGAATGTAACCTGAACCCCACATTCCTGCCTATGCCCGGTAACCTTTCAGCCCCTTGTTAATCAAAAATCCATCTAGCTCTGCCTTAAAAATATTCAGAGACTCGACTTGCACCGCCTTTTGAGGAAGAGAGTTCCAAAGACTCACAACCCTCTGAGAGAAAAAATTTCTCCTCATCTCTGTCTTAAATGAGTGATGCCTTATTTTTAAACAGTGACCGCTCATACCTGCCAAGACGCCTGTCGCCAATGGGACTGGGCGATTCTGTCCATAGACACGTTAGATGAGTGGGCAACAAGATGGCAGATGGAGTATAATATAGATCATAAGAATAAAGAAGCAGAATTTTTTTAAAAGGTGAGGAACTTGTAACTATTGATGTTCGAAGAGCAAGGAACGCAGGAAGTTAGCATGCAGGTACAGCAAGTAATTAGGAAGGCAAGTGGCATGTTGGCCTTTATTACAAGGGGATTGGAGTACAGGAATAATGAAGTCTTGCTACAATTGTACAGGGTTTTGGTGAGACCACATCTGAAATACTGTGCGCAGTTTTGATCTCCACATTTAAGAAAGATTTACTCACATTGGAGGTGGTACAGTACTAAATTGGTCCCTGGGATGAGGGTGTTGTCCTCTGATGAGAGGCTGAATAAATTGGGCTTGTATTCTCTGGAGTTTTGAAGAATGAGAGGTGACCTCATTGAAACCAACAAAATTCTGAAGGGGCTGGATAGGGTGGGCGCTGAGAGATTGTTTCTCCTGTTTGGGGAATCTAAAACATGGGGTCACAGACTCAGGATAAGGGGGCAATCATTTAGGATGGAGCAAGGAGAAATTTCTTCACTCAAAGGGTTGTGAATCTTAGAAACATAGAAAGATAGAAAATAGGAGCAGGAATAGGCCATTCAGCCCTTCAAGCCTGCTCCACCGTTCATTATGATCATGGCTGATCCTCTATCTCCATGCCATATTCCTGATTTCTCTTCGTACCCCTTGATGCCCTTACTATCCAAAAATTTATCAATTTCTTTCTTGAATATACTCAGTGACCCAGCCTCCACAGCTTTCTGTGGGAGAGAATTCCACAGGTTGATCACCTTCTGAGTGAAGAAATTTTTCCTCATCTCAGTCCTAAATGGCCTGCCCATATCCTGAGACTGTGGCCCCTGGTTATAGACTCCCCGACCAGGGGAAACATCCTCCCTGCATCTAGTCTGTCTAGCTCTGTTAGAATTTTATATGTTTCAATCAGATCCCCTCTCATTCCTCTAAACTCTATGCTCCATCATTGAATACACTTAAGGCTGGGATGGACAGATTTATGGTCTCTTAGGGAGTTAAGGGACACGGGAGCGAGCAGGAAAATGGAGTTGAAGCAGGCTCGATGGGTCGTGTGGTCTATTTCTGCTCCTATTTCTTATGCTTTGCCCCTCCCTCCCTCTGTAAGCTGCTCCAGCTCTACAGCCTCTGAGTCTCATCCTTCCCCTAATTCTGTCTCTTGCACTCTCCACATTTGTTAGTTGTGCTTTCAGGTACCCAGGCCCTAAGCTCTGGAATTGCCTCTGTAAACCTCTCCGCCACTCTATCTCTCTCTCCTCCTTTTACGACACTCATTAAAATTTACCTCTTTAACCAAGCTTTTGGTCACCTATCCTAAAATCTTCTTAAGTGTCTCAGTTTCAAATTTTGATTGATACTGCTCCTATGGAGCCATTTGACAATTTATGACATTAAAGGCACTATATAATTGCACCTTTTTATTATGCAAATGCAGGTTGCTGTTGTAGCATTACCCAGCATTACCTTGTCTTATGCTCAGCGCAGTCCAGAGAACCAGCTGAACACTCCACTCATTAGTTTTCCAGTGTACCACACCACGATGTGCATTCACCCTTTGAGGCAATTGGAAGCCCATAGTCCATATACCCTGATCACCTATTCACCATCTGATTTTACAATGCAGTAAATCACTGCTAGGTTTGGAAACACAAGGGGGAATGCAACGCACTAGTTACACATTCTTGGAGAAGCCCCTCATTGCAATGGAGAATGGTGAGAGTCCCATTGCATCAGCACAGAATGTAAAATGAGGCAATGCAGTGTCAATAGTCCACATTTCTTGAGTTTGCAGTGACGCTCCCACCTCTGAGTGGGTAGGCTGTGCATCTGAGGCTCACTCCGGAGGCTTAACCCAGGCTGCCACACCCAGCGCATTACTGAGGGAGTTCTGCACACTCAGATGTGCTGTCTTTTGGATGGGGCATTAAACCAAGACCCCGTCTGCCCTCTCAGGTGGATATAAAAGATCCCATAGCACTATTTCGATGAAGAGCAAGGGAGTTTTGCCTGTGTCCAGGCCAACATTTATATCCCTCAACCAAATAAATCTATTTGTCAATTTCATTGCTGTCTGTGGGAGCTTGTTGTTCAGTTATTAGTGGCCTGATTTCCTGCATTACAATGCTGACTACACTTCAAAGGTACTTAATTGGTTGTAAAGTGCTTTGGGATGTCCTGAGGTAATGAAAGGCGCTCTATAAATGCAAGTTTTTCCTTCATCCTATAAATCTGAGACTATTTAGAGATTCAATATGTCCTCAAACAAGCAGACCGGAAGAGCAAAAAGCCTGAAACTCACCAGTGTCCTAGAAAGGACCATAAAATGTACCATTGATGGCAGTCCATCACTGAGTGTCTCTGTTGGTGTTGAAGCAAGATAGATACTGTTCAATAAATAGTTAAATCAAACAGCAAAACCCTAAACACAATGAACAGGCAGAGCTAGCTAAGCCATTTAATGCCATACCCGGCGGGCTTTTTCCAGCTATTACACATTGGGTTATGTATTCATGATTGCAATATCACTGTTCATTTCAGTTCCTGGCTCAATTTTTTTTTCAGGATAATTATTCTTCAAAGACAGGAAATATGATGATTCCAGTCCAATCCACAACTCTTGGCCCCAGGCAAAAAGTTAAATGCCTAAATTGAAAAAGCAGTTTTCCATTATAGTCGAAATAAGGGACAGAACAAATCTATTTCTCATTCCTTGACCCCAGTGAAGGGGCTGATGCGTCTCAGCAGTGTGTGTGTGTGTATGTGTGTGCGTGTTTGTGTATAATCTGCATGTAAGAAGGATATATTTAATGCAAATAATGTGAACTTTCCTTATTTTCGTAATGGAGCAATAATTTTATAGCATGACTTTGCTGCCCGTGAAGTGTGAATTTCATCCTGCAGCCTTGCTGTTGATTCGAAAACTCACCTGAAAGCAATATTCTTCCACCTCTCCCCCACCACCCCCCCAGACCTAGCCTTGAAATCAGGCCAAGAAGCTGAGATGAAGGCTTCAGTCACCAGATTGTTATTAAAGATCCTAAGTGATAATGTTCAAGGGAGTCTCGACCCAGTGTCTGGTAGGGCCCTGGTCAAATTGGCTTTCAAGTGACATTAATTTTGCAATCTTGCTTAAAGAGGCCACAAGGTTACAGGGCAAGAGGGAATCAAAATGTCTCAATGATGGAAAGAAAGACTTGCATTTATATAGCACATTACGTGGCCACAGGATGTTACCAAGTGCTCTTTTTTTTTAATGACGTGTTCTCACTGTTGTAATGGAGGGCATGTGGCAGACAATCTCTGCACAGCAAGCTCCCACAAACGACGAAGGTTAAATAATTTGTTCTAGTGGTGTTGGTTGGAGGGTAAATACTGGCCAAGACACCAGGGGCAGGATTTCACGGTCGGCGAGCAGGGGGGCGGAGGCCTGTTCACCAACACATAAACTGACATGGGGATGACATTAGGCGGAACTCCCGACCTCACCCCGCGTGATTTCAATTTTCAGGTCGGCGGGGGTGCAGCCGAATCAGCTGTGGGCCCGCTGACCTGTCAACGGCCTATTGAGGCCATTTAAAAAGTCATTGCAGTGGTTAAAGGACCAGCCCGTCCAACCTTAAGATGGGCGAGTAGGCCGAGAGCCCTGGCGGGCTTCAGAGAATGCGCAAGACCTCATCCACGGGCAGGATGAGGTTTCATGTACATTTTTAAAAATTTAATAGAAGTTTAACTAAAAGTGATGAACATGTCCCAACTCTTGTGGCAGTGTCACATGAGGGGACATGTCAGGGAAATTTTGTTTTTCTATTTTTAACCTTTTTGAATTTGGCGCCAATCTCCCTGAGGCAGCACTTAGCCTCAGGGAGGTGAGTGAGCTCTTTCACACACATGTGCATTCGCAACTGGGGGAATCTCTCCCCACCACCCCCCACAACCGCACAGGGAGCGCATCGTACTTCCTGGCGGACGTTACACTGGGCAGGCCTTAATTGGCCCACCCATGTAAAATGGAGGCCCCCTCCCCCCACCCCACCCCCAATTACCACAGTTAAGGAAGCTTTGTTAGTGCACCTCCCCCTGAGGTGCCAAGAGTAATCTGTGCATGCCACCAATTGCATTCTCCCCCGTAACATTGTCTGTACCGACTCACCCTGATGCAAGGCAGCTGCCAAATTGGTAAATGCGCAAGTGCACATTTGCGGCAACTAAGCAAGTGCAAACGTCACATGCAGCTCTTGTCCCGTGGCACTATAAAATTTTGCAGCATGGCTACTCACAGTCTGGAAGCATTGGATTCAGCCCTTCAATTCAGTCCCTGGGACAAATAACTCCAAACATTGTGTCTCAGAGGACTCATGGTGGCACTTGGAAATGGGTCTCAGTGAGACAACAACAATTTGCGTTTATATAGCACCATTAATGTAATAAATGTCCCAAGGTATTTCACAGGAGCAGTCCAAGGCGGGACACCCAGCAGGAGAGTATGGTAATAGTTGAGTCAGAAGTATTCAAACAGTGAGCTATATTTTTATTTACTTATTCATTTTTTAAACCCCAACACCTCCCCCCTTCCCCCCGCCCAGGACCATCTGTCACTGGTTTCTATTTGTGCTTTCACAGAGCACTGACCCTTGTTCTGCTATTAACATATTCTGTTCTTACCTTTATGCCACTATCAGCACCTTCTTTACTCTTTAACACTACTTTTAACACTGCCTTTGTCCTGTATCCATGACATCTTTGTCAATCTCTCTTGAGTCCCCACCTACCCCTGACCTTCTATTTGGCTCTACCTGCTCCACCCCCTTTTAAACAGTATAAAATCCATCACATTTCTACTTCACTTTGGCTCTGAAGAAGAGTCACACGGACTCGAAACGTTAATTCTGTTTCTCTCTCCACAGATGCTGTCAGACCTGCTGAGTTTTTCCAGCATTTTTTTGTTTTTATTTAAAACTGTGAGCACTGGTTCGTATCACAGGGAAATGGGCCTTGGCGTGAGCAAGAAGCATTAGAAACATCACAGCTGAGGCAGTTTGCAACTTGTGAGAACCACAAGAGCCATTGCTCTCTGATGCTTTTGGGCCACCGGATACGGGGCCTTTCAGTGAGGAGCGTTGGCAATGGCCTTTAATCAGATAGTCCTGGGTTCAAGTCACAGTTCAGCACAAAACCTAGGCTGACACTCCCAGTACTGAGGGAGTGCTGCACTGTCAGAGGTGTTTTTTTTGCATGACATGTTAAACTGCTGTCAGGTGCATGTAAAAAATCCCATGGGAGTATTTGAAGAGCATTTCTCCCCAGTGCCCTGACCAATATGTATCCCTCAATCAACATCACTAAAACGGTCATTTCCCACACTGTTGTTTGTGGGACCTTGCTGTGTGCAAATTGGCTGCAGTGTTTCCAATACTACTATCGTGACTACACTTCAAAAGTATTTAATTGGCTGGAAAGCTTTTAGGAATATCTTGGGATTGTGAAAGGCTCTATATTAAAGCAAGTCTTTCTTTGTTTAAAAGTATCTATTAATGAAAATAGTTTTTCAGAAATACTTCAGGTTTATGGCTGTGCTTAAATCTGTCCTCAGTGAACATGACCAGACTCAGTAATAGTAGATGATGTTTAAAAAAGAATCTCTAGAAATGAGAAAGAGATAGAGAAACTAAGCTATTTTTAGTGGCTTAAGTGTTGCCAGCCCTGAAATCTTGGAGACTGCATCACAAGACCTTCTGTCGCTAACCACCCTGCCCACTTAAAGAGCCATTTTTTCCAATCTTATGACTGATCAATGAAAGATGTTTTTAAAAAGCACAGCGTTTTTTAATATCGCTATGATTTTCCTCCCAAATTGCTTGTGTCCAGATGGTTGGAAACCCTCACTAGAATGATACTTGGCTAAAAGGGTTAAATTATGAGGATAGGATTCATAGACTAGGCTTGTAAACTCATGAACATACACGGTTAAGGGGTGATCTAATAGAGGGCTTAAAGATGATTAAAGAATTTGATAGGGTCGATACAGAGAAACTATTTCTTTTGGTGGGGGGAGTAGAGAACAGGGTGCAAAACCTTAAAATTAGAGCCAGGGTGTTCAGGGGCAATGTCAGGAAGCACTTCTCCACACAAAGGGGAGTGGAACTCCCTCTCCCAAAATGCTGTTGAGGCCGAGGGTCTAATTGAAAATTTTGAAACTGAGATTGACAGATTTTTATTAGTTAAAGGGGTAGTAGATGGACTTAAGGTTTAGCTCAGCCCTGATCTAATTGAATGGCAGAACAGGCTCGAGGGGCTGAATGGTCTCTTCCCATCCCCATATTCCTAACTCTAAGCAGGAATGAGGTTCCCTCTTCCTTCTGTCGAAGGGTCATGAGGACTCGAAATGTCAACTCTTTTCTTCTCCGCCGATGCTGCCAGACCTGCTGAGTTTTTCCAGGTAATTCTGTTTTTGTTTTGGATTTCCAGCATCCGCAGTTTTTTTGTTTTTTTCCCTCTTGTTTGTTTGACACTGATCCCTGGCAGTTGCTTCCTATTTTAACGCACTAATGAAACAGCAGAAACTGAAATCAGTGACTCTCTCCTGGGATCAAACACAATGTCATCCAGATGTGACTAAATTTTCTCCTTTTTACCTCAAATTGTTCCTGTCTCTCCACGTTGCACCCAAAATGCTGGCTCATAAAATATGCATTATTCAACAAAACCATAATGTTATGATAATTAGCACATTTAATGAACATAAATTATAAATACATTTAATTTTTATTCTCTCTGTGCTGAAGGATATTAGTTCTGAGGAATTGTACACATTCCTATTCTCACTACCCAGTGTCAGCATCAGGAACTTGCAGGTCAGGTATAACACAGTTAGCTGCAGAGTAAATCACCCTCTACCCCACCCCAGCTAATGGGCCTGAACTCTGCCACTCATCCCTTGTGCCAATGGTAATTATCCTGTACCCTCCTGAGAAGTTGACCAGCATTTGTTGTCCATCCCTAATTGCTGTTGAGCTGAGTGGCTTACAGATGTAGGCCAGGCAAGCATTGCACCAGATGGGTTTTTACAACAATGAATGATGGTTGTCATAGTCACCATGACCAGCATTTCAAATCCAGATTTTACTCATTGAATTTAAATTCCACCAGCTGCCTTGGTGGGATTTGAACCCATGTCTCCCAGGCATCAACCTGGGCCTCTGGCTTACTAGTCCAGTGGCATTACCACTACACCACTGTCCCCCTCTTACCACCCACTGCATTGTAGGAGATTGTGAACCTGCATGCCTTTTCCCATAAGCACTGGACTGAGATGACCCAAACTCAACTTGTCAGCAGACAGAAGAGATTTTCATTCAATAAGTCTGTCCTGGGTTTTACATCCAACTTCCAAAGCCATTGTTACATCAACAGCAACAACTTGCATTTATGTAGCACCTTCAGTGTAGTAAACTATCACAAGGTGTTTTGCAGGGGCAACCATCTAACAAAAAGTTGAAGCCAAGCCAGTTAAGGAGATGTTAGAATGGACGGCCAAAATCTCAGTCAGAGAAATAGGTTTGCAGGAGCATCTGAAAAGAAGAGAGAGAGGTGTAGAGGTTTATGGGGGAAAATTCCAAAGCTTTGGATCTAGGCAGCTGAAGGCACAGCCACAAATCATGAAGTGATGAAAATCAGGGATACTCTAAGAGACCAGAACTGGAGGAATGCAGAGATCTCAGAGGCTTGCAGGGCTAGAAGAGGCCATGGAGATAGGGAGGGGCGAGACTCTGATGAATTTGAAACGAGGATGAAATTGAGGCATCACTGGCCTGGGAACCAATGTAGATCAGTAAGCACAAGGGTGAAGGGTGAATGGGACTTGGTGCGAGTTAGGATGTGGGCAACAACAAAGTTTTGAATAAGCTGAAGTTTATTGAGTCTAGAAAATGAGTGGTCAGCTTGAAGAGCATAGTTGAGCCTTGAGGTAACAACTGAAGAGATGAACGTTTTAGCAGCTGATGAGCTGAGATAAAGACAGAGATGGATGATATAACAGAGGTGGTAGTAGGCAGAATTGGTAAGTGGAGAGGGTTATGGGATTGGAGGCTCAGATCAGGGCCAAAGAGGGTGTCAAGGTTGTGAACTGTCAGATTTAGCCTCAAGCAGTGGCCAGGGAGAAGGGTGGAATGCGTGGCTAGAGAATAGAGTTTGTTGCAAGGGCTGAAGACAATGCCATTGGTTTTCATGGGAAAATCCAATTTTGTAGAAAATAGGGCTCTTTGACTCAATTGGCCCATTTCCCAGTCCTTTATAAAAGTTTCCACCCCCCTTTTTTTGAGGTCTTTTCTCTGTGCCTTTCTGATTCTGTAAACCTTTCTCTGATGGACTTGTTAATGTTGTGAGTGAGTTATAGTGCTTGTTGGCTGCATATTTGAATATGAGTAAAGGGGTCCCAGGTGGAAAATCCCCATTGCCAAATGTAGACGCTTTTATCTAATAATGGAATGTCACTAAGCTGCAGTAAAACAACCAGGCAGTTTGCTTAATATCCTCCACCTGGAAAGTTAGCTATACAGGAAGCACAATTAAGGAGCAACAGCTTGGGTTTTGCAAATTTTTTCATTCTGGATTTCATACTGATCAAAATGGGAGACTGAATGGTTTTATATAGAGTTGGTAGGTGGAAATCACTTACAATAACAGAGGGAGGTGCAGGGCTATGAGGTACAGTGGGGGTTGGGGGAGGGGATTAATTTCAGATTGCTGTAAAAAGAGCCTGTAGTAAAAGGAATGATGGGCTGAGCAGCCTTATTCTGTGACCCAAACTTCTGTTCAGTCTTTCAACTGAAATCTTAATTAATAAGAACACAAAGTCTGATCTGACTGAAGGAAGCAATCGGTTTTTTACATTTTTATTACTTGATTTTTGGGAGGCTTTGTTGGCCATTGTCCATTATTGCCCATTCCTAATTGCCCTTGAGAAATGGATGGTGAACCGTCTTCTCAAACTGCTGCAGTCCCTGTGGTGGAGGAACCTCTTAGTTCACTATAACTGAAAAACTTGCACTTGCTGATTTCTAGCCTGTGAGAATGCAGAGAAGGAGATGTAGATGTAAAATGTTGCTTTTGCAATTTAGGATGAAGAAGGTGGCAAGATTGAGAGAAGCAATGACCAATTGGTAATATTGATAGTATTAACCCCTAATCTCAGCCAATACTTCAATACAGTGTAGAAGGGGTGCTGCATTGTCAGATGTGCCACCTCTCAGGTGAGAGGACCATCTCGGGATGTGGGCATCAATGGCAAGTTCAGCATTTGTTGTCCATCCTTAGTTGCCCTTGAGAAGATGGTGGTGAGCTGCCTTCTTGAACCGCTGCAGTCCATGTGGTGAAGGTACACCCACGTGGTTTTTAGGTTGGGAGTTCTTGATTTAAACACCATGATTATGAAGGAACAACAAAGTTGGGATGGAGTGCGGCTTGAAGGAGAACTTGAAGGAATGCTTTTCCCATGCACCTAATGCCCTTGTCCTTCTTGGGGTGGTGGAGGTCAATGTTTGGTTAGATATAAAGATTCTATGGTACCCTTTAAAGAAGAACACAGAGCTCTACTGGGGTCCTGAACAACATTTATCCTCCAACCAACACCATTAAAAATAGATTAACTTGGAATTCACCTGATCATTGCTGTTTGTGAGACATACTGTGTACAAGATGGCTGCCATATTCGCCTACATTACTGGTTCATTTTGACCCAAAGAAGGAATTAATTTTAACTTGCGACACATCACCTTGTGCTATAGGGTTTGTACTTTCACAATGGATGGTGGATGGCTCCAAATGACCCATTGGTTATACATCCAGGGAGCAGAGTCGGAGGGCATGGTTCCAGAGTGGTGAGTATATAAACCTTACCTCGGGGATTCACGGCCTAGTTCCAAGGAGCAGAGTCGGAGGGCGGAGTTCCAGAGCGGTGAGTATATAAACCTTACCTCGGGGATTCGCGGCCTAGTTCCAAGGAGCAGAGTCGGAGGGCGGAGCTCCAGAGTGGTGAGTACATCAACCTTACCTCGGGAATTCGTGGCCTAGTTCCAAGGAGCAGAATCGGAGGGCGGAGTTCCAGAGCGGTGAGTATATAAACCATACCTCGGGGATTCACGGCCTAGTTCCAGGGAGCAGAGTCGGAGGGCGGAGTTCCAGAGTGGTGAGTATATAAACCGTACCTCGGGGATTCACGGCCTAGTTCCAGGGAGCAGAGTCGGAGGGCGGAGCTCCAGAGTGGTGAGTATATAAACCTTACCTCGGGGATTCACGGCCTAGTTCCAAGGAGCAGAGTCGGAGGGCGGAGTTCCAGAGCGGTGAGTATATAAACCTTACCTCGGGGATTCGCGGCCTAGTTCCAAGGAGCAGAATCAGAGGAAGGACCTCGGGTCCTAAAAAAACATTAAAAGTGGCGTCACGGTAAATCTGTGACCTGATTGGCTGGTAGGGATTCTACACTGAATTTGAAACTAAAATAATGTTAAACTAAATAAACCAAATAAATTAATCACTTAATTAATAAGTAAAGGGTATCTAGACCAGAAGCAGGGGATTACTGTTCTTAGATTTTAGCATTTATAGTAAAAATCTAGCCCTAAGGAATGTATAGTTAATAAAGAGTCAATAAGCAGTTATTAGATTTAAATTAATTTATTAAATAATTCTAGAAATGGCAGTTGCTGGAGTGAAGTGTTTCACCTGTGGGATGTGGGAAATCCGTGATGCTTCAAGTGTCCCGGACAACTACATCTGCAGGAAGTGTACCCAATTGCAGCTCCTCACAGACCACATGGATCGGTTGGAGCAGCAGTTGGATGCACTTAGGATCATTCAGATGACAGAAAGCGTCATAGACAGGAGTTTTACAGATGTGGTCACATCCAGGGTACAGACAGATAGATGGGTGACTGCTAGAAGGGGCAGGCAGTCAGTGCAGAAATCCCCTGTGGCTGTCCCCCTCTCTAACAAGTATACCATTTTGGATACTGTTGGGGGGATGGCCTATCAGGGGAAAACAACAGCAGTAGCCAGAGCAGTGGCATCATGGCTGTCTCTGTTGTTTAGCAGGGTGGGGTCAAAGCACAGAAGAGCAATTGTCACAGGGGACTCTATAGTCAAGGGCTCAGATAGGCGCTTCTGTGGTCATGAAAGAGACACCAGGGATGGTATGTTGCCTCCCTGGTGCCAGGGTCCAGGATGTCTCTGGTCGGGTATGGGACATTCTGAAGGGGGAGGGAGAACAGCCAGAGGTCGTGGTACACATTGGCACTAACGACATAGGCAGGAAGAGTGACGAGGTCCTGCAGCGGAGTTCAGGGAGTTAGGCAGAAAGTTAAAAAACAGGACCTCTAGGGTTGTAATCTCAGGATTACTCCCTGTGCCACGTGCCAGTGAGGCTAGAAATAGGAAGATAGTGCAGCTGAACACATGGCTGGACAGATGGTGTAGGAGGGAGGGTTTCCGATATCTAGATCATTGGGATCTCTTCCGGGGCAGGTGGGACCTGTACAAGAAGGACGGGTTGCATCTAAGCTGGAGGGCCACCAATATCCTGGCTGTGAGGTTTGCTAGTGTCACTCGGGAGGGTTTAAACTAGTATGGCAGGGGGGTGGGAACCAGTGCAATAGGTCAGCAGGTGAAATAAATGACTGGGAACCAGTGAATATGGCCAGTCGGACTAAGACGAAGAGCAGGCAGGGAGAAATTACTGAACACAGTGGGACTGGGGGTCTGAAATGCATTTGTTTCAATTCGAGAAGTATAACAGGCAAGGCAGAGGAGTTTAGAGCTTGGATTAGTACTTGGGACTATGATGTTATTGCAATTACAGAGACTTGGTTGAAGGATGGACAGGATTGGCAGATATACATTCCAGGATTTAGATGTTTCAGGCAGGATAGAGAGGGATGTGGAAGAGGTGGGGGAGTTGCACTGCTGGTTAGGGGGAATATCACAGCTGTACAACAGGAGGACATGTCGGTGGGCTCATGCAGCGAGGCATTATGGGTAGAGCTCCAGAATAAGAAAGGTGCAGTCACAATGTTGGGGGTTTACTATAGGCCTCCCAATTGCCGGCGGGAGATTGAGGAACAGTTATGTGGGCAGATTTTGGAAAGATGTAAAAGCAATAGGGTTGTTGTGGTGGGTGATATAACTTTCCCTATATTGATTGGGAATCACTTAGCACTAGGGGTTTGGATGGTGCAGAATTTGTAAGATGCATCCAGGAGGGTTTCCTGAGACAATATGTAGATAGTCCAACTAGGGAAGGGGCAATACTGGACCTGGTATTAGGGAATGAACCCGGCCGGGTGGTCGAAGTTTCAGTTGGGGAGCATTTCAGGAAAAGTGACCATAATTCAGTAAGTTTCAAAGTACTGATGGATAAGGATAACAGGAGTCCTCAGATTAAGGTGCTTAATTGGGGGAAGGCTAATTCTAACAATATTAGGCAGGAACTCAGGAATTTAGACTGGAGGCGGAAGTTTGAGGGCAAATCAACAACTGACATGTGGGGGGCTTTCAAACATCAGTTGATAAGAATTCAGGACTGGCATGTTCCTGCTAGGCTGAAGGATAAGTATGGCAAGTTTCAGGAACCTTGGATAACGAAGGATATTGTGAGATTAGTTAAAAAGAAAAGGGAAGCATTCATAAGGGCTAGAAGGCTGGGAACAGATGAAGCCCATGGAGAATATAAATAAAGTAAGAAGAAGCTTAAGCAAGGAGTCAGGAGGGCTAAAAGGGGTCATGAAAAGTCACTGGCAACCAGGATTAAGGAAAATCCCAAGGCCTTTTATACATATGTAAAAAGCAAGAGGGTAGCCAGGGGAAGGGTAGGCCCACTCAGGGACAGAGGTGGGAATGTGTGTGTGGAGCCAGAAGAAATGGGAGAGATACTAAATGAGTACTTCTCATCAGTATTCACCAAAGAGAAGTACTTAGCAGTTGATTTGTCTAGGGAAGACTGTGTAAATAGCCTGGATCATGTTGAGATCAAAAAAGAGGAGGTGTTAGGCGTCTTGAAGAATATTAAGATGAATAAGTCCCCAGAGCCAGATGGGATCTACCCCAGAGTACTGAGGGAGGCAAGGGAGGAGATTACTGGGGCCTTGACAGAAATCTTTGTATCCTCACTGGCTACGGGTGAGGTCCCAGAGGAGTGGAGAATGGCCAGTGTTATTCCATTGTTTAAGAAGGGTAATAGGGATAATCCAGGAAATTACAGGCCGGTGAGCCTTATGTCAGTGGTAGGGAAATTATTGGAGAAGATTCTTCGTGTAAGGATTTACTGCCATTTGGAAGCAAATGAGCGTAATAGTGAGAGGCAGCATGGTTTTGTGAAGGGTTGGTCGTGTCTCACTAACTTGATCGAGTTTTTCAAGGAAGTGACAAAGATGGAAGGGCAGTGGATGTTATCTACATGGATTTCAGTAAGGCCTTTGACAAGGTCCCTCATGGCAGACTGGTACAGAAGGTAAAGTTGCACGGGACCAGAGGTGAGCTGGCAAGATGGATACAGAATTGGCTTGGTCATAGAAGACAGAGGGTAGCAGTAGAAGGGTGCTTTTCTGAATGGAGAGCTGTGACTAGTGGTGTTCCGCAGGGATCAGTGCTGGGACCTTTGCTGTTTGTAGTATACATAAATGATTTGGAGGAAAATGTAACTGGGCTAATTAGTAAGTTTGCAGACGACACTAAGGTTGGAGGAGTTGCAGATGGTGAAGAGGATTGTCAAAGGATACAATGGGATATAGATCAGTTGGAGACTTGGGTGGAGAAATGGCAGATGGAATTTAATCTGGACAAATGTAAGGTAATGCATTTTGGGAGGTCTAATACAGGCAGGAATTATACAGTAAACGACAGAACCCTTAAGTGCATCGATGGGCAGAGGGATCTGGGTGTACAGGTCCACAGGTCACTGAAAGTGGTAATGCAGGTGGATAAGGTAGTCAGGAATGCATATGGCATGCTTGCCTTCATCGGCAGGGGTATTGAGTACAAAAGCTGGGAAGTCATGCTGCAGCTGTATAGAACCTTGGTTAGGCCACACTTGGAATATTGCGTGCAATTCTGGTCGCCACATTACCAGAAGGATATGGAGGCATTGGAGAGGGTGCAGAGGAGGTTTACCGGGGTGTTGCCTGGTCTGGAGGTTATTAGCTATGAGGAGAGGTTGGAGAAACTCGGATTGTTCTCACTAGAGTGACGGAGATTGAGGGGTGACTTGATAGAAGTTTACAAAATTATGAGTGGCATGGACAGAGTAGATAGTCAGAAGCTTTTGCCCAGGGTGGAAGAATCAATTACCAGAGGACATAGATTTTAGGTGAGAGGAGAAAGCTATAGAGGAGTTGTGCGGGGCAAGTTTTTTACGCAGAGGGTAATGAGTGTCTGGAATTCACTGCCAGAGGAGGTGGTGGAGGCAGGTACGATAGTGGTGGTTAAGAGGCAGCTTGACAACATGAATAGGTTGAGAATAGAGGGATACGGACCCCGGAAGTGCAAAACGTTTTAGTTTGACAGACAATATGATCGGCGCAGGCTTGGAGGGCTGAAGGGCCTGTTCCTGTGCTGTACTTTTCTTTGTTCTTTGTTCTTGTTCTATCTCGCACACTCAGTGCTGCAGAGTGATGTTATTCTCAGATTGAGAAGGAGGCTTGTCTGTTGTGTTTGGTGTTCGGAAATTCCATCAATACCTCCACGGTCGCCATTTTCACATTATATCTGACCACAAGCCTCTGCTGGGATTATTTGGAGAGGAAGAGGCAATACCCCCGCCCCCAACGCATCTGCTCGCATCCAAACATGGGCACTGATATTGGCTGCTTACGAATATTCACCGATCGGGAAGCCAGATCGCACATGCTGACCCACTCAGCCGCCTCCCCCTGCCAGATAACAATGTGAGGGTTCCAATTCCCCAGGAACTTATTTTAGTACTAAATCTTTTGGATTCCTCACCATCCAGGCCAAACAAATCCATGAGTGGACAAGCCAAGAGCCACTTTTATCTCACATCCAGGAGCAGGTCTTGAATTGATGGTCAGGCGAGCCAAATTCTGATGACATGAAGCCATATTTCAATCACAGATACGAGCTCACCTGCCAGGACAGGGAGTAAGGGTTATTGTGCCCCCACAAGAGCGAAGCCCATTACTGGCCGACTTACATAGCACTCCCCCGGACATTAGTAGGATGAAGATGCTCGCGCGCAGCTACTTGTGGTGGCGAGGGATGGACGCAGACATCAAAATCCTAGTCAAAAGCGGTCTTCAATGCCAGCAGATACAAAAGCTATTCCCCCTTAGCTTCATTGCACCCCTGGGAACGGCCGGGGCAGCCATGAGTGCACCTCCACGTCGACTACGTGGGGCCCTTCTTGGGCACAATGTTCCTTTTACTGATAGATGCCCACTCCAAGTGGATGGATGTCTATGAAGTCCGGTCACCCACATCTGCTGCCGCCATAGACGGTTTGCGACAGAGTTTTGCAGTGCACAGGTTACCGGAGGTGCTCGAGTCAGACAACGGGACTGCACTTACCAGTGGGGAGTTCCACAGGTTTACAACCCTCAGTGGAATAACTCATATCAGAACCTCACCTTACCACCCTGGCTCCAATGGTTTGGCTGAGCCGGCCATCCAAACTTTTACACCTGGGATGAAAAAGCTGAACAGCGATTCCATCAGCACCAGATTGTCATGGTTCCTGTTCAAATACCGGGTGATGCCACACACGACCACCAGTATTGCCCCCGCTGAGTTACTAATGAAGAGACTGTCCACAACTGTCTAACTCTTATCAGGCTGAATTTAGGGGGGAGGGTGAAGAGAAGCTAGGAGCCCAGAAGACCAGACATAATGGCCATAATCATGAAAGTAATTTCACGGTGGGAGACACAGTTCTCACAAAGAACTTTGGAGATGGGCCCAATTGGCTATTAGGCGAAGTGACTGCTGTGACAGTCCCTCTTTCCTAGAATGTGTTGGTAAACGGCCGAATAATTAGATGACATATGGCTCATCTCCGGAGAAGAGAGACAGTCCCACAAGAAGGAATTCCGTCATCATTTGCATTTGAGTCAGCGCCGCACATGGAGGAAATGTCACATGATTTGGAAACACCGGTGGGGCCTCTTGGACCTAATAGGATTGAAGACACAAACTTGCCCACTTCCACCGAGGAGCCTGGTGGACAGTTAACTCCTGAGGAGGGGGTCTCGGAAAAACCAGTTGAGGCCATTGAGCTACGATGCTCGACACGTCCAAGGAAGCCACCTGAGAGACTTAACTTGTAAATAGTTATTTATGTAAATAACTGGGATGTTGTGATACTTGTCAACTGTACTTTCAAGTAAAGGGGGAGGGATGTAGTAAAGTGGAGTGTTGTGTACCTTTAAGAGAACGTAGTTAGTTGACCATGTGACTGCATTGGCCAATCGCACTACAGCATGGGCTACTTTGGCAACTGTAAGTCTAGAGCTGGAGGTGATTGAAGAAGCAATTAAGGATTAAGAATGAGATTTCAGAATACTTGGAAGTGCATGGTAAAATAGGGCAAAGTCAGCATGGTTTCATCAAGGGGAGGTCATGCCTGACAAATCTGTTAGAATTCTTTGAGGAGGTAACGAGTAGGTTAGACAAAGGAGAGCCAATGGATGTTATCTACTTGGACTTCCAGGAGGCCTTTGACAAGGTGCCGCATAGGAGGCTGCTCAGTAAGATAAGAGCCCATGGTGTTGGAGGCAAGGTACTAGCATGGATAGAAGATAGGCTGTCTGGCAGGAGGCAGAGAGTGGGGATAAGGGGGTCCTTCTCAGGATGGCGGCCAGTGACTAGTGGAGTTCCTCAGGGGTCAGTGTTGAGACCACAACTTTTCACTTTATACATTAATGATCTAGATGAAGGAAGTGAGGGCATCCTGGCTAAGTTTGCAGATGATACAAAGATAGATGGAGGGACAGGTAGTATTGAGGAGGTGGGGAGGCTGCCGAAGGATTTGGACAAGTTAGGGGAATGGGCAAAGAAGTAGCAGATGGAATACAACTTGTGCAAGTGTGAGGTCATGCACTTTGGTAGGAAGAATAGAGGCATAGACTATTTTCTAAATGGGGAGAGAATTCAGAAATCTGGAGTGCAAAGAGACTTGGGAGTCCTAGTCCAGGATTCTCTTAAAGTTAACTTGCAGGTTGAGTCGGTAGTTAGGAAGGCAAATGCAATGTTGGAATTTATTTCGAGAGGACTAGAATATAAAAGCAGGGATGTGCTGCTGAGGCTTTATAAGGCTCTGGTCAGACCACATTTAGAATATTGTGAGCAATTTTGGGCCCCGTATCTCAGGAAGGATGTTCTGGTCCTGGAGAGGATACAGAGGAGGTTCACGAGAATGATCCCAGGAATGAAAGGCTTAACATATGAGGAATGTTTGAGAACTCTGGGTATATACTTGATGGAGTTTAGAAGGATGAGGGGGGATCTGATTGAAACTTACAGAATACTGAAAGGCCTGGATAGAGTGGACGTGGGGAAGATGTTTCCATTAGTAGGAGAGACTAGGACCCGAGGGCACAGCCTCAGAGTAAAGGGAAGACCTTTTAGAACAGAGATGAAGAGAAACTTCTTTAGCCAGAGAGTGGTGAATCTATGGAATTCATTGCCACAGAAGGCTGTGGAGGCCAGGTCATTGAGTGTATTTAAGACCGAGATAGATAGGTTCTTGATTGGTAAGGGGATCAAAGGTTACGGGGAGAAGGCAGGAAAATGGGGTTGAGAAACTTATCAGCCATGATTGAATGGCAGAGCAGACTCGATGGGCCAAATGGCCTAATTTCTGCTCCTATGTCTTATGGTCTTATAAGCACACATGGTGTTCGTGCTCTGTGCTTTGTTCCATAAACCACCAGTGTTTGTTCAGTTAATCGGCCTCTCTGCCTATATTGTTTCAAGCACCAACTAATGTATTAATACTAAGGGTGCAGCCGGGGTTCACCTGACAAAGTGAACCTGATAACCAAAAACATAAAAGTCGGGCATCCTGAAGATGTGGAAGGTGCATGATAAATGCGAATTCTTTCCCATTGTCTTTGATAAAATAGAAACAGACAAGAAAGGTTGAATGGAAGAGAGAAAAAGAGAAAGCTTACAGGAGCAGGGATGTTTGAAATGTCAAATCTAAAAGGGTTGCTCTTCCAACCACAAAAACAGTACATAATTTATGGACTTTAAAAAAAATATGCTGAGTGAAATCGTGAGAACAATGAAAGAGCGATGAAACTCCATTAAAGTAGCAAGATGTCACACAGCAAATGTTGGATCCTTCCAACTCGTTCCACCTGACCAAGCGTAACGAACTAGACACAAATGCCTCTGATGTACCAGAAGGGCAACACAATTCTCTTAAAACAGAAGCACAGCATGTTACAGGATGCGCTCACCCCTGATAGACAATCTGTAGAGCAGTGAAGAAAAAACACATTCCAACTTGTGGCAAACGCACAGCTTACTCGCCTGCTTGAACACGGCAAGGTGGGAAGCGGGTGTGATTCAAGAGGGTGGCAAGGTGGGGGAGGGAGGTGGAAAGGCAAACTGAGAATGAAGAAAGATCCTCTTGACCTTCAAGAAACTAGAAACAGAGTTTTGGAAGCAGAATTGAACAAATTCTGCTCCCAAGTGCTGCAGAATAATGTAGAACCTCAGGCTTACCTTGTAATTCAGAATTAAATGATATGGAAAAAGCAGTCCAGTCATGTCCCCATTAATCTGAATGGAAAACAGCAGGTACAAAGGAAATAAAAGCAGAAAAAAACTAGTGCAATTTGCCACCTAATTGTGAAGCACAGCAGTGTTAAATTGATAGTCGGATAGCTTATTCCAATATCACATGAAGATATACCTATGGGAAATAAAAACACAGTGCCTGGCTCCTTTATTTTCAGTTTTATCATGGAAGTTGAACTTGGATCTAATCTGCTAAACTAAAAGTATAAAAAAAAACTATTTGAAACACTTCAACAAGTCCAGGTTTGCAATTGCGGACCAACTGCTGGCTAGCGGCTTGGAAATGGAACTGTTTACGCAGAGCCCGAAGTGAGACAGATATATCAACCAGTAGAAATGGAGCCTGGAGATTTCCAATTAGTTTCACCCATCAGAAAGTTTCTAGTCTATTGGTTCACCCTGGTAGACCAAATATTTGTGCGAAAAGCTTGAAAAGATGTATCCATCTGCACAGCTAGGATAAGTGGTTCTGTGTGAAACAGTCAGTAGAGTTTTGACCTGAGGGATGAGCTTAATGCATTCTGAGGTGCTATGACTCAAAAGGATCTGGAGTTATGACATGTGGAGCAGATCCAGGATCTATTCCTCATCTAATACCGGGAAAGATTAAACAGGTTGCAGCTCTTTACTATAGAAAAGAGAAGACTGAGGAGTGACCTGTTGGAGGTCTTTACGATTATGAATGATTCTGATCATTTAGATGTAGAGAAGATATTTCCACTGGCAGGCGAGACAAGAACTAGGAGCCATAAATAGAACACTGCTCACCAGCACCTTCTCAAGGACAATTAGGGATGGGCAATAAATGCTGGTCTAGCCAGTGACGCTCACATCCCATGAATGAATAAAAAAAGGCCATCACTAATAAATTCAATAGAGAGTGGTGAGAATGTGGATCTCGCTACCACAGGGAGTGGTTTCCTACATTACAATAGTGACTACACTATTCATTGGCTATAAAGTGCTTTGGGATGTCCTGCAGTTATGAAAGGTGCTATAGAAATCTAGAAATTCTTTTTTAAATTCTTTCACAGCACCTGGGCATCGCTGGCTGGGCCAGCATTTATTGCCCATCCCTAATTGCCCTTGAGAAGGTGGTAGTGAGCTGCCTTCTTGAACCGCTGCAGTCCATGTGGTGTAGGTGCACCCATAGTGCTATTAGGGATGGAGTTCCAGGATTTTGACCCAGCGACAGTGAAGTAACAGCAATATATTTCCAAGTCAGGATGGTGAGTGACTTGGAGGGGAACTTCCAGCTGGTGGTGTTCTTCTTGTCTTGAGCAACTCATTGTTTTTTCTAACAAACTGAGAAGATCCACAGCAAAAGGAGTGTTTTCTCCACCTCGAAGAGTGGGAAGCCCAATCAAGAAGTTTTTACGTAAAAAGGAACAGCTCCTTTATTATCAGAGAAATTTTTAAAATAATACTTCGTTCAGGGCCTAGTTGCCAAATCCAAGACCTAAGGCTTCATTAAAGAACACAAGTAATAATCACGAATAGAACCCATCTACTGGGTGATTAACCATATCCAAAAGGAAGAAAGGTAAAAACTTTCATTTAGTTATTTGCAAATCAGAATATCATTGCTGCAGTATACCCTGCTCATTTGATGCAATCACTCAATAGCAAATTAAACAGAAAGACTTGATCTTAAATATGTGTGTATTCTAATCTTCAAGGGAATGTTTGATGACATGTTGCTCAAACTAGCTACACACAGAAAGGATTTCAATTTGAATTAACTGCAGCTGCACACAAGTCTGGATTCCTGCTGCCTTTCTACACCAATCGTATCTTCATTTTTCCTGAGCTAATGACATTGCTTAAAATACAGGGTGTTTTTTGTGTGGGAAAATTTCTGGGCATTGAATCAGGTTTTGGAAGAATTGGCAGTGCTCATGATCTCTAATCATGAGAGGCCATTACCTCGAATTGCAATTACCAACAATATTTATCTTATTACATACAATTCCTTTTCAAAATATGAGACTGACACATTACTACTCTGACGTGCTAGACTCTACAATCCACTTCCTGTATCAGTTTGGGCATCAGCTGTGGCTCAGTTGGTAGAAACTCTTCCATCTAAGTCACAGGTTGTGCATTCAAGTCCCATCCTGGAGATCAAGCACATAAAATGCAAGCCACACTTAGAGTTTAGTACTGAGGGAATGCTGAACTGTTGGAGATGCCATCTTTCAGATGCAATGTTAACTTGAGGCCCCGTCATTACTTAACTCTCAAGCGCTAAGAGCAGGCTATCATATTCCTGTTTCCGAGATCTTCCTGTGTGGAAATTGATTGCTATGTTTCCTACTCTTCTGTTCTAAGGTGATCCCTTGGGATTGAGGATGACTTGCTTCCGCCCCAATTTGATGGGTTCTGAGATGGATGATAAGTCCCACGTGCAATCCGCAGACTCTGGCACATGCGGGACAGGTGGTGCTCGAAGCGTTGGGTCGATGGGTTGTTTGAAGATTGTGCGCTCCCTCCCGAAGAAGTCTCTCAATGTGTTTGGTGCCTTCCCGGATGAGCCAGGGACTCCTATGAATCAGAAGGGCTGTTTGACCTTTTCAGTGATGCTTTGAGGACATCCCTAATGTTTCCTACTTTACAACAGTAACAACACTTCAAAAGTATCTCATTGGCTGTGAAACAAGTTGTAGTGGACTGAGGTCTATATAAATGCAAATATCCCTCCACCCCTCCTTCTCTCATATCCTGAAGGCAGTGGCATTTATTGAGATACAGTTCACAGGCATTCGATGAGCTGTGGCACTTAGCCTAGTGGTTATCCTTTGAAGATTGCACCATCACTCTGAGTGTGGGTAGGCTATTTGTGTATGTAGGACATCACAGCCCTTTCTAAGTCACTTGACACCCACACACCATTTCTACAAGGGTGCACTGAATAGCAATGAGGAACAGGGGCCTTGACGGATGGCTTCACTCACTAACTCAGGGCTGGAGGTTTAATGTCCAATATCATATCCTGGCTAAGGGATTAAACTCAGTGGAGATCAGGGATCAATCCTCAGAGACTCAAGTCTCTATCGGGTTGAGGTTGGTTGCTGTTATGCTATTGGTTGAGATTGGTTGCTGTTAAGGTACTGGTTGAGATTGGTTGCTGTTACGCTATTGGTTGAGATTGGTCGCTGTTATGCTATTGGTTGAGATTGGCTGCTGTTACACTATTGGTTGAGATTGGTTGCTGTTACTCTATTGATTGAGATTGGTTGCTGTTACGGTATTAGTTGGGATTGGTTGCTGTTACACTATTGATTGAGATTGGTTGCTGTTACACTATTGGTTGAAAATGGTTGCTGTTACGGTATTGGTTGAGATTGGTTGCTGTTACTCTATTGGTTGAGATTGGTTGCTGTTACACTATTGAGATTGGTTGCTGTTACACTATTGATTGAGATTGGTCGCTGTTACACTATTGGTTGAGATTGGTTGCTGTTACACTATTGATTGAGATTGGTTGCTGTTACACTATTGGTTGAGATTGGTTGCTGTTACGGTATTGGTTGAGATTGGTCGCTGTTACGCTATAGGTTGAGATTGGCTGCTGTTACACTATTGATTGAGATTGGTTGCCATTACAGTATTGGTTGAGATTGGTTACTGTTAACAGTATTGGTTGAGATTGGTTGCTGTTACACTATTGATTGAGATTAGTTGCCGTTACGGTATTGGTTGAGATTGGTTGCTGTTATGGTATTGATTGAGATTGGTTGCTGTTACGCTATTGGTTGAGACTGGTTGCTGTTACACTATTGATTGAGATTGGTTGCTGTTACGGTATTAGTTGGGATTGGTTGCTGTTACACTATTGGTTGAGATTGGTTGCTGTTACACTATTGGTTGAGATTGGTTGCTGTTACTCTATTGGTTGAGATTGGTTGCTGTTACACTATTGATTGAGATTGGTTGCTGTTACACTATTGGTTGAGACTGGTTGCTGTTACGGTATTGGTTGAGATTGGTCGCTGTTATGCTATAGGTTGAGATTGGCTGCTGTTACACTATTGATTGAGATTGGTTGCCGTTACAGTATTGGTTGAGATTGGTTGCTATTAACAGTATTGGTTGAGATTGGTTGCTGTTACACTATTGGTTGAGATTGGTTGCTGTTACACTATTGGTTGAGATTGGTTGCTGTTACGGTATTGGTTGAGATTGGTTGCTGTTACACCATTGATTGAGATTGGTTGCTGTTACACTATTGGTTGAGTTTGGTTGCTGTTACACTATTGATTGAGATTGGTTGCTGTTATGGTATTGGTTGAGATTGGTTGCTGTTACACCATTGATTGAGATTGGTTGCTGTTACACTATTGGTTGAGTTTGGTTGCTGTTACACTATTGATTGAGATTGGTTGCTGTTACGGTATTGGTTGAGATTGGTTGCTGTTACTCTATTGGTTGAGATTGGTTGCTGTTACACTATTGAGATTGGTTGCTGTTACCCTATTGGTTGAGATTGGTTGCTGTTACGGTATTGGTTGAGATTGGTCGCTGTTACGCTATAGGTTGAGATTGGCTGCTGTTACACTATTGACTGAGATTGGTTGCCGTTACAGTATTGGATGAGATTGGTTGCTGTTAACAGTATTGGTTGAGATTGGTTGCTGTTACACTATTGATTGAGATTAGTTGCCGTTTCAGTATTGGTTGAGATTGGTTGCTGTTACACTATTGATTGAGATTGGTTGCTGTTACACTATTGGTTTAGATTGGTTGCTGTTACGGTATTGGTTGAGATTGGTCGCTGTTACGCTATAGCTTGAGATTGGCTGCTGTTACACTATTGATTGAGATTGGTTGCTGTTACGCTATTGGTTGAGATTGGTTGCTGTTACTCTATTGGTTGAGATTGGTTGCTGTTACACTATTGATTGAGATTGGTTGCTGTTACGCTATAGGTTGAGATTGGCTGCTGTTACACTATTGATTGAGATTGGTTGCTGTTACGGTATTAGTTGGGATTGGTTGCTGTTACACTATTGATTGA
Source organism: Carcharodon carcharias (assembly GCF_017639515.1). Lineage (NCBI taxonomy): Eukaryota > Metazoa > Chordata > Chondrichthyes > Lamniformes > Lamnidae > Carcharodon > Carcharodon carcharias. Next base: position 25,806,548 of record NC_054492.1, on the reverse strand, counting down.
GATTGGTTGCTGTTACACTATTGGTTGAGATTGGTTGCTGTTAACAGTATTGGTTGAGATTGGTTGCTGTTACACTATTGATTGAGATTAGTTGCCGTTACGGTATTGGTTGAGATTGGTTGCTGTTATGGTATTGATTGAGATTGGTTGCTGTTACGCTATTGGTTGAGACTGGTTGCTGTTACACTATTGATTGAGATTGGTTGCTGTTACGGTATTAGTTGGGATTGGTTGCTGTTACACTATTGATTGAGATTGGTTGCTGTTACACTATTGGTTGAGATTGGTCGCTGTTACGCTATAGGTTGAGATTGGCTGCTGTTACACTATTGACTGAGATTGGTTGCCGTTACAGTATTGGATGAGATTGGTTGCTGTTAACAGTATTGGTTGAGATTGGTTGCTGTTACACTATTGATTGAGATTAGTTGCCGTTTCAGTATTGGTTGAGATTGGTTGCTGTTACACTATTGATTGAGATTGGTTGCTGTTACACTATTGGTTTAGATTGGTTGCTGTTACGGTATTGGTTGAGATTGGTCGCTGTTACGCTATAGCTTGAGATTGGCTGCTGTTACACTATTGATTGAGATTGGTTGCTGTTACGCTATTGGTTGAGATTGGTTGCTGTTACGCTATTGGTTGAGACTGGTTGCTGTTACACTATTGATTGAGATTGGTTGCTGTTACGGTATTAGTTGGGATTGGTTGCTGTTACACTATTGATTGAGATTGGTTGCTGTTACTCTCTTGGTTGAGATTGGTTGCTGTTACACTATTGATTGAGATTGGTTGCTGTTACACTATTGGTTGAGACTGGTTGCTGTTACGGTATTGGTTGAGATTGGTCGCTGTTATGCTATAGGTTGAGATTGGCTGCTGTTACACTATTGATTGAGATTGGTTGCCGTTACAGTATTGGTTGAGATTGGTTGCTATTAACAGTATTGGTTGAGATTGGTTGCTGTTACACTATTGGTTGAGATTGGTTGCTGTTACGGTATTGGTTGAGATTGGTTGCTGTTACACCATTGATTGAGATTGGTTGCTGTTACACTATTGGTTGAGTTTGGTTGCTGTTACACTATTGGTTGAGATTGGTTGCTGTTACACTATTGGTTGAGTTTGGTTGCTGTTACACTATTGATTGAGATTGGTTGCTGTTACACTATTGGTTGAGATTGGTTGCTGTTACGGTATTGGTTGAGATTGGTTGCTGTTACACTATTGGTTGAGATTGGTTGCTGTTACACTATTGGTTGAGATTGGCTGCTGTTACACTATTGATTGAGATTGGTTGCCGTTACAGTATTGAATGAGATTGGTTGCTGTTAACAGTATTGGTTGAGATTGGTTGCTGTTACACTATTGATTGAGATTAGTTGCCGTTTCAGTATTGGTTGAGATTGGTTGCTGTTACACTATTGATTGAGATTGGTTGCTGTTACACTATTGGTTTAGATTGGTTGCTGTTACGGTATTGGTTGAGATTGGTCGCTGTTACGCTATAGCTTGAGATTGGCTGCTGTTACACTATTGATTGAGATTGGTTGCTGTTACGCTATTGGTTGAGATTGGTTGCTGTTACTCTATTGGTTGAGATTGGTTGCTGTTACACTATTGGTTGAGATTGGTTGCTGTTACTCTATTGGTTGAGATTGGTTGCTGTTACACTATTGATTGAGATTGGTTGCTGTTACACTATTGGTTGAGATTGGTTGCTGTTACGGTATTGGTTGAGACTGGTTGCTGTTACGGTATTGGTTGAGATTGGTCGCTGTTACGCTATAGGTTGAGATTGGTTGCTGTTACGGTATTGGTTGAGATTGGTCGCTGTTACGCTATAGGTTGAGATTGGCTGCTGTTACACTATTGATTGAGATTGGTTGCCGTTACAGTATTGGTTGAGATTGGTTGCTGTTAACAGTATTGGTTGAGATTGGTTGCTGTTACACTATTGATTGAGATTAGTTGCCGTTACAGTATTGGTTGAGATTGGTTGCTGTTACGGTATTGGTTGAGATTGGTCGCTGTTACGCTATAGGTTGAGATTGGTTGCTGTTACGCTATTGGTTGAGATTGGTTGCTGTTTCCCTATTGATTGAGATTGGTTGCTGTTACACTATTGGTTGAGATTGGTTGCTGTTACGGTATTGGTTGAGATTGGTTGCTGTTACACTATTGAGATTGGTTGCTGTTACACTATTGATTGAGATTGGTTGCTGTTACACTATTGGTTGACATTGGTTGCTGTTACGGTATTGGTTGAGATTAGTTGCTGCTATGCTATTGGTTGAGATTGGTTGCTGTTACACTATTGGTTGAGATTGGTTGCTGTTAGGGTATTGGTTGAGATTGGTTGCTGTTACACTACTGGTTGAGATTGGTTGCTGTTACGGTATTGGTTGAGATTGGTTGCTGTTTCCCTATTGATTGAGATTGGTTGCTGTTACACTATTGGTTGAGTTTGGTTGCTGTTACACTATTGGTTGAGTTTGGTTGCTGTTACACTATTGGTTGAGATTGGTTGCTGTTAACAGTATTGGTTGAGATTGGTTGCTGTTACACTATTGAGATTGGTTGCTGTTACACTATTGATTGAGATTGGTCGCTGTTACACTATTGGTTGAGATTGGTTGCTGTTACACTATTGATTGAGATTGGTTGCTGTTACACTATCGGTTGAGATTGGTTGCTGTTACGGTATTGGTTGAGATTAGTTGCTGCTATGCTATTGGTTGAGATTGGTTGCTGTTACACTATTGGTTGAGATTGGTTGCTGTTAGGGTATTGGTTGAGATTGGTTGCTGTTACTCTATTGGTTGAGATTGGTTGCTGTTACACTATTGATTGAGATTGGTTGCTGTTACACTATTGGTTGAGACTGGTTGCTGTTACGGTATTGGTTGAGATTGGTCGCTGTTATGCTATAGGTTGAGATTGGCTGCTGTTACACTATTGATTGAGATTGGTTGCCGTTACAGTATTGGTTGAGATTGGTTGCTATTAACAGTATTGGTTGAGATTGGTTGCTGTTACACTATTGGTTGAGTTTGGTTGCTGTTACACTATTGGTTGAGTTTGGTTGCTGTTACACTATTGTTTGAGATTGTTTGCTGTTACACTATTGGTTGAGATTGGTTGCTGTTAACAGTATTGGTTGAGATTGGTTGCTGTTACACTTTTGATTGAGATTAGTTGCCATTACAGTATTGGTTGAGATTGGTTGCTGTTACACCATTGATTGAGATTGGTTGCTGTTACACTATTGGTTGAGTTTGGTTGCTGTTACACTATTGATTGAGATTGGTTGCTGTTACGGTATTGGTTGAGATTGGTTGCTGTTACTCTATTGGTTGAGATTGGTTGCTGTTACACTATTGAGATTGGTTGCTGTTACCCTATTGGTTGAGATTGGTTGCTGTTACGGTATTGGTTGAGATTGGTCGCTGTTACGCTATAGGTTGAGATTGGCTGCTGTTACACTATTGACTGAGATTGGTTGCCGTTACAGTATTGGATGAGATTGGTTGCTGTTAACAGTATTGGTTGAGATTGGTTGCTGTTACACTATTGATTGAGATTAGTTGCCGTTTCAGTATTGGTTGAGATTGGTTGCTGTTACACTATTGATTGAGATTGGTTGCTGTTACACTATTGGTTTAGATTGGTTGCTGTTACGGTATTGGTTGAGATTGGTCGCTGTTACGCTATAGCTTGAGATTGGCTGCTGTTACACTATTGATTGAGATTGGTTGCTGTTACGCTATTGGTTGAGATTGGTTGCTGTTACTCTATTGGTTGAGATTGGTTGCTGTTACACTATTGATTGAGATTGGTTGCTGTTACGCTATAGGTTGAGATTGGCTGCTGTTACACTATTGATTGAGATTGGTTGCTGTTACGGTATTAGTTGGGATTGGTTGCTGTTACACTATTGATTGAGATTGGTTGCTGTTACACTATTGGTTGAGATTGGTTGCTGTTAACAGTATTGGTTGAGATTGGTTGCTGTTACACTATTGATTGAGATTAGTTGCCGTTACGGTATTGGTTGAGATTGGTTGCTGTTATGGTATTGATTGAGATTGGTTGCTGTTACGCTATTGGTTGAGACTGGTTGCTGTTACACTATTGATTGAGATTGGTTGCTGTTACGGTATTAGTTGGGATTGGTTGCTGTTACACTATTGATTGAGATTGGTTGCTGTTACACTATTGGTTGAGATTGGTCGCTGTTACGCTATAGGTTGAGATTGGCTGCTGTTACACTATTGACTGAGATTGGTTGCCGTTACAGTATTGGATGAGATTGGTTGCTGTTAACAGTATTGGTTGAGATTGGTTGCTGTTACACTATTGATTGAGATTAGTTGCCGTTTCAGTATTGGTTGAGATTGGTTGCTGTTACACTATTGATTGAGATTGGTTGCTGTTACACTATTGGTTTAGATTGGTTGCTGTTACGGTATTGGTTGAGATTGGTCGCTGTTACGCTATAGCTTGAGATTGGCTGCTGTTACACTATTGATTGAGATTGGTTGCTGTTACGCTATTGGTTGAGATTGGTTGCTGTTACGCTATTGGTTGAGACTGGTTGCTGTTACACTATTGATTGAGATTGGTTGCTGTTACGGTATTAGTTGGGATTGGTTGCTGTTACACTATTGATTGAGATTGGTTGCTGTTACTCTCTTGGTTGAGATTGGTTGCTGTTACACTATTGATTGAGATTGGTTGCTGTTACACTATTGGTTGAGACTGGTTGCTGTTACGGTATTGGTTGAGATTGGTCGCTGTTATGCTATAGGTTGAGATTGGCTGCTGTTACACTATTGATTGAGATTGGTTGCCGTTACAGTATTGGTTGAGATTGGTTGCTATTAACAGTATTGGTTGAGATTGGTTGCTGTTACACTATTGGTTGAGATTGGTTGCTGTTACGGTATTGGTTGAGATTGGTTGCTGTTACACCATTGATTGAGATTGGTTGCTGTTACACTATTGGTTGAGTTTGGTTGCTGTTACACTATTGGTTGAGATTGGTTGCTGTTATGGTATTGGTTGAGATTGGTTGCTGTTACACCATTGATTGAGATTGGTTGCTGTTACACTATTGGTTGAGTTTGGTTGCTGTTACACTATTGATTGAGATTGGTTGCTGTTACACTATTGGTTGAGATTGGTTGCTGTTACGGTATTGGTTGAGATTGGTTGCTGTTACACTATTGGTTGAGATTGGTTGCTGTTACACTATTGGTTGAGATTGGCTGCTGTTACACTATTGATTGAGATTGGTTGCCGTTACAGTATTGAATGAGATTGGTTGCTGTTAACAGTATTGGTTGAGATTGGTTGCTGTTACACTATTGATTGAGATTAGTTGCCGTTTCAGTATTGGTTGAGATTGGTTGCTGTTACACTATTGATTGAGATTGGTTGCTGTTACACTATTGGTTTAGATTGGTTGCTGTTACGGTATTGGTTGAGATTGGTCGCTGTTACGCTATAGCTTGAGATTGGCTGCTGTTACACTATTGATTGAGATTGGTTGCTGTTACGCTATTGGTTGAGATTGGTTGCTGTTACTCTATTGGTTGAGATTGGTTGCTGTTACACTATTGGTTGAGATTGGTTGCTGTTACACTATTGGTTGAGATTGGTTGCTGTTACGGTATTGGTTGAGATTGGTTGCTGTTACTCTATTGGTTGAGATTGGTTGCTGTTACACTATTGATTGAGATTGGTTGCTGTTACACTATTGGTTGAGATTGGTTGCTGTTACGGTATTGGTTGAGACTGGTTGCTGTTACGGTATTGGTTGAGATTGGTCGCTGTTACGCTATAGGTTGAGATTGGTTGCTGTTACGGTATTGGTTGAGATTGGTCGCTGTTACACTATTGGTTGAGATTGGTTGCTGTTACACTATTGATTGAGATTGGTTGCTGTTACACTATCGGTTGAGATTGGTTGCTGTTACGGTATTGGTTGAGATTAGTTGCTGCTATGCTATTGGTTGAGATTGGTTGCTGTTACACTATTGGTTGAGATTGTTTGCTGTTAGGGTATTGGTTGAGATTGGTTGCTGTTACTCTATTGGTTGAGATTGGTTGCTGTTACACTATTGATTGAGATTGGTTGCTGTTACACTATTGGTTGAGACTGGTTGCTGTTACGGTATTGGTTGAGATTGGTCGCTGTTATGCTATAGGTTGAGATTGGCTGCTGTTACACTATTGATTGAGATTGGTTGCCGTTACAGTATTGGTTGAGATTGGTTGCTATTAACAGTATTGGTTGAGATTGGTTGCTGTTACACTATTGGTTGAGTTTGGTTGCTGTTACACTATTGGTTGAGTTTGGTTGCTGTTACACTATTGTTTGAGATTGTTTGCTGTTACACTATTGGTTGAGATTGGTTGCTGTTAGGGTATTGGTTGAGATTGGTTGCTGTTACACTACTGGTTGAGATTGGTTGCTGTTACGGTATTGGTTGAGATTGGTTGCTGTTTCCCTATTGATTGAGATTGGTTGCTGTTACACTATTGGTTGAGTTTGGTTGCTGTTACACTATTGGTTGAGTTTGGTTGCTGTTACACTATTGGTTGAGTTTGGTTGCTGTTACACTATTGGTTGAGATTGGTTGCTGTTAACAGTATTGGTTGAGATTGGTTGCTGTTACACTATTGAGATTGGTTGCTGTTACACTATTGATTGAGATTGGTCGCTGTTACACTATTGGTTGAGATTGGTTGCTGTTACACTATTGATTGAGATTGGTTGCTGTTACACTATCGGTTGAGATTGGTTGCTGTTACGGTATTGGTTGAGATTAGTTGCTGCTATGCTATTGGTTGAGATTGGTTGCTGTTACACTATTGGTTGAGATTGGTTGCTGTTAGGGTATTGGTTGAGATTGGTTGCTGTTACTCTATTGGTTGAGATTGGTTGCTGTTACACTATTGATTGAGATTGGTTGCTGTTACACTATTGGTTGAGACTGGTTGCTGTTACGGTATTGGTTGAGATTGGTCGCTGTTATGCTATAGGTTGAGATTGGCTGCTGTTACACTATTGATTGAGATTGGTTGCCGTTACAGTATTGGTTGAGATTGGTTGCTATTAACAGTATTGGTTGAGATTGGTTGCTGTTACACTATTGGTTGAGTTTGGTTGCTGTTACACTATTGGTTGAGTTTGGTTGCTGTTACACTATTGTTTGAGATTGTTTGCTGTTACACTATTGGTTGAGATTGGTTGCTGTTAACAGTATTGGTTGAGATTGGTTGCTGTTACACTTTTGATTGAGATTAGTTGCCATTACAGTATTGGTTGAGATTGGTTGCTGTTACATCATTGATTGAGATTGGTTGCTGTTACACTATTGGTTGAGTTTGGTTGCTGTTACACTATTGATTGAGATTGGTTGCTGTTACGGTATTGGTTGAGATTGGTTGCTGTTACTCTATTGGTTGAGATTGGTTGCTGTTACACTATTGAGATTGGTTGCTGTTACCCTATTGGTTGAGATTGGTTGCTGTTACGGTATTGGTTGAGATTGGTCGCTGTTACGCTATAGGTTGAGATTGGCTGCTGTTACACTATTGACTGAGATTGGTTGCCGTTACAGTATTGGATGAGATTGGTTGCTGTTAACAGTATTGGTTGAGATTGGTTGCTGTTACACTATTGATTGAGATTAGTTGCCGTTTCAGTATTGGTTGAGATTGGTTGCTGTTACACTATTGATTGAGATTGGTTGCTGTTACACTATTGGTTTAGATTGGTTGCTGTTACGGTATTGGTTGAGATTGGTCGCTGTTACGCTATAGCTTGAGATTGGCTGCTGTTACACTATTGATTGAGATTGGTTGCTGTTACGCTATTGGTTGAGATTGGTTGCTGTTACTCTATTGGTTGAGATTGGTTGCTGTTACACTATTGATTGAGATTGGTTGCTGTTACGCTATAGGTTGAGATTGGCTGCTGTTACACTATTGATTGAGATTGGTTGCTGTTACGGTATTAGTTGGGATTGGTTGCTGTTACACTATTGATTGAGATTGGTTGCTGTTACACTATTGGTTGAGATTGGTTGCTGTTAACAGTATTGGTTGAGATTGGTTGCTGTTACACTATTGATTGAGATTAGTTGCCGTTACGGTATTGGTTGAGATTGGTTGCTGTTATGGTATTGATTGAGATTGGTTGCTGTTACGCTATTGGTTGAGACTGGTTGCTGTTACACTATTGATTGAGATTGGTTGCTGTTACGGTATTAGTTGGGATTGGTTGCTGTTACACTATTGATTGAGATTGGTTGCTGTTACACTATTGGTTGAGATTGGTCGCTGTTACGCTATAGGTTGAGATTGGCTGCTGTTACACTATTGACTGAGATTGGTTGCCGTTACAGTATTGGATGAGATTGGTTGCTGTTAACAGTATTGGTTGAGATTGGTTGCTGTTACACTATTGATTGAGATTAGTTGCCGTTTCAGTATTGGTTGAGATTGGTTGCTGTTACACTATTGATTGAGATTGGTTGCTGTTACACTATTGGTTTAGATTGGTTGCTGTTACGGTATTGGTTGAGATTGGTCGCTGTTACGCTATAGCTTGAGATTGGCTGCTGTTACACTATTGATTGAGATTGGTTGCTGTTACGCTATTGGTTGAGATTGGTTGCTGTTACGCTATTGGTTGAGACTGGTTGCTGTTACACTATTGATTGAGATTGGTTGCTGTTACGGTATTAGTTGGGATTGGTTGCTGTTACACTATTGATTGAGATTGGTTGCTGTTACTCTCTTGGTTGAGATTGGTTGCTGTTACACTATTGATTGAGATTGGTTGCTGTTACACTATTGGTTGAGACTGGTTGCTGTTACGGTATTGGTTGAGATTGGTCGCTGTTATGCTATAGGTTGAGATTGGCTGCTGTTACACTATTGATTGAGATTGGTTGCCGTTACAGTATTGGTTGAGATTGGTTGCTATTAACAGTATTGGTTGAGATTGGTTGCTGTTACACTATTGGTTGAGATTGGTTGCTGTTACGGTATTGGTTGAGATTGGTTGCTGTTACACCATTGATTGAGATTGGTTGCTGTTACACTATTGGTTGAGTTTGGTTGCTGTTACACTATTGGTTGAGATTGGTTGCTGTTATGGTATTGGTTGAGATTGGTTGCTGTTACACCATTGATTGAGATTGGTTGCTGTTACACTATTGGTTGAGTTTGGTTGCTGTTACACTATTGATTGAGATTGGTTGCTGTTACACTATTGGTTGAGATTGGTTGCTGTTACGGTATTGGTTGAGATTGGTTGCTGTTACACTATTGGTTGAGATTGGTTGCTGTTACACTATTGGTTGAGATTGGCTGCTGTTACACTATTGATTGAGATTGGTTGCCGTTACAGTATTGAATGAGATTGGTTGCTGTTAACAGTATTGGTTGAGATTGGTTGCTGTTACACTATTGATTGAGATTAGTTGCCGTTTCAGTATTGGTTGAGATTGGTTGCTGTTACACTATTGATTGAGATTGGTTGCTGTTACACTATTGGTTTAGATTGGTTGCTGTTACGGTATTGGTTGAGATTGGTCGCTGTTACGCTATAGCTTGAGATTGGCTGCTGTTACACTATTGATTGAGATTGGTTGCTGTTACGCTATTGGTTGAGATTGGTTGCTGTTACTCTATTGGTTGAGATTGGTTGCTGTTACACTATTGGTTGAGATTGGTTGCTGTTACACTATTGGTTGAGATTGGTTGCTGTTACGGTATTGGTTGAGATTGGTTGCTGTTACTCTATTGGTTGAGATTGGTTGCTGTTACACTATTGATTGAGATTGGTTGCTGTTACACTATTGGTTGAGATTGGTTGCTGTTACGGTATTGGTTGAGACTGGTTGCTGTTACGGTATTGGTTGAGATTGGTCGCTGTTACGCTATAGGTTGAGATTGGTTGCTGTTACGGTATTGGTTGAGATTGGTCGCTGTTACACTATTGGTTGAGATTGGTTGCTGTTACACTATTGATTGAGATTGGTTGCTGTTACACTATCGGTTGAGATTGGTTGCTGTTACGGTATTGGTTGAGATTAGTTGCTGCTATGCTATTGGTTGAGATTGGTTGCTGTTACACTATTGGTTGAGATTGTTTGCTGTTAGGGTATTGGTTGAGATTGGTTGCTGTTACTCTATTGGTTGAGATTGGTTGCTGTTACACTATTGATTGAGATTGGTTGCTGTTACACTATTGGTTGAGACTGGTTGCTGTTACGGTATTGGTTGAGATTGGTCGCTGTTATGCTATAGGTTGAGATTGGCTGCTGTTACACTATTGATTGAGATTGGTTGCCGTTACAGTATTGGTTGAGATTGGTTGCTATTAACAGTATTGGTTGAGATTGGTTGCTGTTACACTATTGGTTGAGTTTGGTTGCTGTTACACTATTGGTTGAGTTTGGTTGCTGTTACACTATTGTTTGAGATTGTTTGCTGTTACACTATTGGTTGAGATTGGTTGCTGTTAACAGTATTGGTTGAGATTGGTTGCTGTTACACTTTTGATTGAGATTAGTTGCCATTACAGTATTGGTTGAGATTGGTTGCTGTTACACCATTGATTGAGATTGGTTGCTGTTACACTATTGGTTGAGTTTGGTTGCTGTTACACTATTGATTGAGATTGGTTGCTGTTACGGTATTGGTTGAGATTGGTTGCTGTTACTCTATTGGTTGAGATTGGTTGCTGTTACACTATTGAGATTGGTTGCTGTTACCCTATTGGTTGAGATTGGTTGCTGTTACGGTATTGGTTGAGATTGGTCGCTGTTACGCTATAGGTTGAGATTGGCTGCTGTTACACTATTGACTGAGATTGGTTGCCGTTACAGTATTGGATGAGATTGGTTGCTGTTAACAGTATTGGTTGAGATTGGTTGCTGTTACACTATTGATTGAGATTAGTTGCCGTTTCAGTATTGGTTGAGATTGGTTGCTGTTACACTATTGATTGAGATTGGTTGCTGTTACACTATTGGTTTAGATTGGTTGCTGTTACGGTATTGGTTGAGATTGGTCGCTGTTACGCTATAGCTTGAGATTGGCTGCTGTTACACTATTGATTGAGATTGGTTGCTGTTACGCTATTGGTTGAGATTGGTTGCTGTTACTCTATTGGTTGAGATTGGTTGCTGTTACACTATTGATTGAGATTGGTTGCTGTTACGCTATAGGTTGAGATTGGCTGCTGTTACACTATTGATTGAGATTGGTTGCTGTTACGGTATTAGTTGGGATTGGTTGCTGTTACACTATTGATTGAGATTGGTTGCTGTTACACTATTGGTTGAGATTGGTTGCTGTTAACAGTATTGGTTGAGATTGGTTGCTGTTACACTATTGATTGAGATTAGTTGCCGTTACGGTATTGGTTGAGATTGGTTGCTGTTATGGTATTGATTGAGATTGGTTGCTGTTACGCTATTGGTTGAGACTGGTTGCTGTTACACTATTGATTGAGATTGGTTGCTGTTACGGTATTAGTTGGGATTGGTTGCTGTTACACTATTGATTGAGATTGGTTGCTGTTACACTATTGGTTGAGATTGGTCGCTGTTACGCTATAGGTTGAGATTGGCTGCTGTTACACTATTGACTGAGATTGGTTGCCGTTACAGTATTGGATGAGATTGGTTGCTGTTAACAGTATTGGTTGAGATTGGTTGCTGTTACACTATTGATTGAGATTAGTTGCCGTTTCAGTATTGGTTGAGATTGGTTGCTGTTACACTATTGATTGAGATTGGTTGCTGTTACACTATTGGTTTAGATTGGTTGCTGTTACGGTATTGGTTGAGATTGGTCGCTGTTACGCTATAGCTTGAGATTGGCTGCTGTTACACTATTGATTGAGATTGGTTGCTGTTACGCTATTGGTTGAGATTGGTTGCTGTTACGCTATTGGTTGAGACTGGTTGCTGTTACACTATTGATTGAGATTGGTTGCTGTTACGGTATTAGTTGGGATTGGTTGCTGTTACACTATTGATTGAGATTGGTTGCTGTTACTCTCTTGGTTGAGATTGGTTGCTGTTACACTATTGATTGAGATTGGTTGCTGTTACACTATTGGTTGAGATTGGTTGCTGTTACTCTATTGGTTGAGATTGGTTGCTGTTACACTATTGGTTGAGATTGGTTGCTGTTACTCTATTGGTTGAGATTGGTTGCTGTTACACTATTGATTGAGATTGGTTGCTGTTACACTATTGGTTGAGATTGGTTGCTGTTACGGTATTGGTTGAGACTGGTTGCTGTTACGGTATTGGTTGAGATTGGTCGCTGTTACGCTATAGGTTGAGATTGGTTGCTGTTACGGTATTGGTTGAGATTGGTCGCTGTTACGCTATAGGTTGAGATTGGCTGCTGTTACACTATTGATTGAGATTGGTTGCCGTTACAGTATTGGTTGAGATTGGTTGCTGTTAACAGTATTGGTTGAGATTTGTTGCTGTTACACTATTGATTGAGATTAGTTGCCGTTACAGTATTGGTTGAGATTGGTTGCTGTTACGGTATTGGTTGAGATTGGTCGCTGTTACGCTATAGGTTGAGATTGGTTGCTGTTACGCTATTGGTTGAGATTGGTTGCTGTTTCCCTATTGATTGAGATTGGTTGCTGTTACACTATTGGTTGAGATTGGTTGCTGTTACGGTATTGGTTGAGATTGGTTGCTGTTACACTATTGAGATTGGTTGCTGTTACACTATTGATTGAGATTGGTTGCTGTTACACTATTGGTTGACATTGGTTGCTGTTACGGTATTGGTTGAGATTAGTTGCTGCTATGCTATTGGTTGAGATTGGTTGCTGTTACACTATTGGTTGAGATTGGTTGCTGTTAGGGTATTGGTTGAGATTGGTTGCTGTTACACTACTGGTTGAGATTGGTTGCTGTTACGGTATTGGTTGAGATTGGTTGCTGTTTCCCTATTGATTGAGATTGGTTGCTGTTACACTATTGGTTGAGTTTGGTTGCTGTTACACTATTGGTTGAGTTTGGTTGCTGTTACACTATTGGTTGAGTTTGGTTGCTGTTACACTATTGGTTGAGATTGGTTGCTGTTAACAGTATTGGTTGAGATTGGTTGCTGTTACACTATTGAGATTGGTTGCTGTTACACTATTGATTGAGATTGGTCGCTGTTACACTATTGGTTGAGATTGGTTGCTGTTACACTATTGATTGAGATTGGTTGCTGTTACACTATCGGTTGAGATTGGTTGCTGTTACGGTATTGGTTGAGATTAGTTGCTGCTATGCTATTGGTTGAGATTGGTTGCTGTTACACTATTGGTTGAGATTGGTTGCTGTTAGGGTATTGGTTGAGATTGGTTGCTGTTACTCTATTGGTTGAGATTGGTTGCTGTTACACTATTGATTGAGATTGGTTGCTGTTACACTATTGGTTGAGACTGGTTGCTGTTACGGTATTGGTTGAGATTGGTCGCTGTTATGCTATAGGTTGAGATTGGCTGCTGTTACACTATTGATTGAGATTGGTTGCCGTTACAGTATTGGTTGAGATTGGTTGCTATTAACAGTATTGGTTGAGATTGGTTGCTGTTACACTATTGGTTGAGTTTGGTTGCTGTTACACTATTGGTTGAGTTTGGTTGCTGTTACACTATTGTTTGAGATTGTTTGCTGTTACACTATTGGTTGAGATTGGTTGCTGTTAACAGTATTGGTTGAGATTGGTTGCTGTTACACTTTTGATTGAGATTAGTTGCCATTACAGTATTGGTTGAGATTGGTTGCTGTTACACCATTGATTGAGATTGGTTGCTGTTACACTATTGGTTGAGTTTGGTTGCTGTTACACTATTGATTGAGATTGGTTGCTGTTACGGTATTGGTTGAGATTGGTTGCTGTTACTCTATTGGTTGAGATTGGTTGCTGTTACACTATTGAGATTGGTTGCTGTTACCCTATTGGTTGAGATTGGTTGCTGTTACGGTATTGGTTGAGATTGGTCGCTGTTACGCTATAGGTTGAGATTGGCTGCTGTTACACTATTGACTGAGATTGGTTGCCGTTACAGTATTGGATGAGATTGGTTGCTGTTAACAGTATTGGTTGAGATTGGTTGCTGTTACACTATTGATTGAGATTAGTTGCCGTTTCAGTATTGGTTGAGATTGGTTGCTGTTACACTATTGATTGAGATTGGTTGCTGTTACACTATTGGTTTAGATTGGTTGCTGTTACGGTATTGGTTGAGATTGGTCACTGTTACGCTATAGCTTGAGATTGGCTGCTGTTACACTATTGATTGAGATTGGTTGCTGTTACGCTATTGGTTGAGATTGGTTGCTGTTACTCTATTGGTTGAGATTGGTTGCTGTTACACTATTGATTGAGATTGGTTGCTGTTACGCTATAGGTTGAGATTGGCTGCTGTTACACTATTGATTGAGATTGGTTGCTGTTACGGTATTAGTTGGGATTGGTTGCTGTTACACTATTGATTGAGATTGGTTGCTGTTACACTATTGGTTGAGATTGGTTGCTGTTAACAGTATTGGTTGAGATTGGTTGCTGTTACACTATTGATTGAGATTAGTTGCCGTTACGGTATTGGTTGAGATTGGTTGCTGTTATGGTATTGATTGAGATTGGTTGCTGTTACGCTATTGGTTGAGACTGGTTGCTGTTACACTATTGATTGAGATTGGTTGCTGTTACGGTATTAGTTGGGATTGGTTGCTGTTACACTATTGATTGAGATTGGTTGCTGTTACACTATTGGTTGAGATTGGTCGCTGTTACGCTATAGGTTGAGATTGGCTGCTGTTACACTATTGACTGAGATTGGTTGCCGTTACAGTATTGGATGAGATTGGTTGCTGTTAACAGTATTGGTTGAGATTGGTTGCTGTTACACTATTGATTGAGATTAGTTGCCGTTTCAGTATTGGTTGAGATTGGTTGCTGTTACACTATTGATTGAGATTGGTTGCTGTTACACTATTGGTTTAGATTGGTTGCTGTTACGGTATTGGTTGAGATTGGTCGCTGTTACGCTATAGCTTGAGATTGGCTGCTGTTACACTATTGATTGAGATTGGTTGCTGTTACGCTATTGGTTGAGATTGGTTGCTGTTACGCTATTGGTTGAGACTGGTTGCTGTTACACTATTGATTGAGATTGGTTGCTGTTACGGTATTAGTTGGGATTGGTTGCTGTTACACTATTGATTGAGATTGGTTGCTGTTACTCTCTTGGTTGAGATTGGTTGCTGTTACACTATTGATTGAGATTGGTTGCTGTTACACTATTGGTTGAGACTGGTTGCTGTTACGGTATTGGTTGAGATTGGTCGCTGTTATGCTATAGGTTGAGATTGGCTGCTGTTACACTATTGATTGAGATTGGTTGCCGTTACAGTATTGGTTGAGATTGGTTGCTATTAACAGTATTGGTTGAGATTGGTTGCTGTTACACTATTGGTTGAGATTGGTTGCTGTTACGGTATTGGTTGAGATTGGTTGCTGTTACACCATTGATTGAGATTGGTTGCTGTTACACTATTGGTTGAGTTTGGTTGCTGTTACACTATTGATTGAGATTGGTTGCTGTTACACTATTGGTTGAGATTGGTTGCTGTTACGGTATTGGTTGAGATTGGTTGCTGTTACACTATTGGTTGAGATTGGTTGCTGTTACACTATTGGTTGAGATTGGCTGCTGTTACACTATTGATTGAGATTGGTTGCCGTTACAGTATTGAATGAGATTGGTTGCTGTTAACAGTATTGGTTGAGATTGGTTGCTGTTACACTATTGATTGAGATTAGTTGCCGTTTCAGTATTGGTTGAGATTGGTTGCTGTTACACTATTGATTGAGATTGGTTGCTGTTACACTATTGGTTTAGATTGGTTGCTGTTACGGTATTGGTTGAGATTGGTCGCTGTTACGCTATAGCTTGAGATTGGCTGCTGTTACACTATTGATTGAGATTGGTTGCTGTTACGCTATTGGTTGAGATTGGTTGCTGTTACTCTATTGGTTGAGATTGGTTGCTGTTACACTATTGGTTGAGATTGGTTGCTGTTACACTATTGGTTGAGATTGGTTGCTGTTACGGTATTGGTTGAGATTGGTTGCTGTTACTCTATTGGTTGAGATTGGTTGCTGTTACACTATTGATTGAGATTGGTTGCTGTTACACTATTGGTTGAGATTGGTTGCTGTTACGGTATTGGTTGAGACTGGTTGCTGTTACGGTATTGGTTGAGATTGGTCGCTGTTACGCTATAGGTTGAGATTGGTTGCTGTTACGGTATTGGTTGAGATTGGTCGCTGTTACACTATTGGTTGAGATTGGTTGCTGTTACACTATTGATTGAGATTGGTTGCTGTTACACTATCGGTTGAGATTGGTTGCTGTTACGGTATTGGTTGAGATTAGTTGCTGCTATGCTATTGGTTGAGATTGGTTGCTGTTACACTATTGGTTGAGATTGTTTGCTGTTAGGGTATTGGTTGAGATTGGTTGCTGTTACTCTATTGGTTGAGATTGGTTGCTGTTACACTATTGATTGAGATTGGTTGCTGTTACACTATTGGTTGAGACTGGTTGCTGTTACGGTATTGGTTGAGATTGGTCGCTGTTATGCTATAGGTTGAGATTGGCTGCTGTTACACTATTGATTGAGATTGGTTGCCGTTACAGTATTGGTTGAGATTGGTTGCTATTAACAGTATTGGTTGAGATTGGTTGCTGTTACACTATTGGTTGAGTTTGGTTGCTGTTACACTATTGGTTGAGTTTGGTTGCTGTTACACTATTGTTTGAGATTGTTTGCTGTTACACTATTGGTTGAGATTGGTTGCTGTTAACAGTATTGGTTGAGATTGGTTGCTGTTACACTTTTGATTGAGATTAGTTGCCATTACAGTATTGGTTGAGATTGGTTGCTGTTACACCATTGATTGAGATTGGTTGCTGTTACACTATTGGTTGAGTTTGGTTGCTGTTACACTATTGATTGAGATTGGTTGCTGTTACGGTATTGGTTGAGATTGGTTGCTGTTACTCTATTGGTTGAGATTGGTTGCTGTTACACTATTGAGATTGGTTGCTGTTACCCTATTGGTTGAGATTGGTTGCTGTTACGGTATTGGTTGAGATTGGTCGCTGTTACGCTATAGGTTGAGATTGGCTGCTGTTACACTATTGACTGAGATTGGTTGCCGTTACAGTATTGGATGAGATTGGTTGCTGTTAACAGTATTGGTTGAGATTGGTTGCTGTTACACTATTGATTGAGATTAGTTGCCGTTTCAGTATTGGTTGAGATTGGTTGCTGTTACACTATTGATTGAGATTGGTTGCTGTTACACTATTGGTTTAGATTGGTTGCTGTTACGGTATTGGTTGAGATTGGTCGCTGTTACGCTATAGCTTGAGATTGGCTGCTGTTACACTATTGATTGAGATTGGTTGCTGTTACGCTATTGGTTGAGATTGGTTGCTGTTACTCTATTGGTTGAGATTGGTTGCTGTTACACTATTGATTGAGATTGGTTGCTGTTACGCTATAGGTTGAGATTGGCTGCTGTTACACTATTGATTGAGATTGGTTGCTGTTACGGTATTAGTTGGGATTGGTTGCTGTTACACTATTGATTGAGATTGGTTGCTGTTACACTATTGGTTGAGATTGGTTGCTGTTAACAGTATTGGTTGAGATTGGTTGCTGTTACACTATTGATTGAGATTAGTTGCCGTTACGGTATTGGTTGAGATTGGTTGCTGTTATGGTATTGATTGAGATTGGTTGCTGTTACGCTATTGGTTGAGACTGGTTGCTGTTACACTATTGATTGAGATTGGTTGCTGTTACGGTATTAGTTGGGATTGGTTGCTGTTACACTATTGATTGAGATTGGTTGCTGTTACACTATTGGTTGAGATTGGTCGCTGTTACGCTATAGGTTGAGATTGGCTGCTGTTACACTATTGACTGAGATTGGTTGCCGTTACAGTATTGGATGAGATTGGTTGCTGTTAACAGTATTGGTTGAGATTGGTTGCTGTTACACTATTGATTGAGATTAGTTGCCGTTTCAGTATTGGTTGAGATTGGTTGCTGTTACACTATTGATTGAGATTGGTTGCTGTTACACTATTGGTTTAGATTGGTTGCTGTTACGGTATTGGTTGAGATTGGTCGCTGTTACGCTATAGCTTGAGATTGGCTGCTGTTACACTATTGATTGAGATTGGTTGCTGTTACGCTATTGGTTGAGATTGGTTGCTGTTACGCTATTGGTTGAGACTGGTTGCTGTTACACTATTGATTGAGATTGGTTGCTGTTACGGTATTAGTTGGGATTGGTTGCTGTTACACTATTGATTGAGATTGGTTGCTGTTACTCTCTTGGTTGAGATTGGTTGCTGTTACACTATTGATTGAGATTGGTTGCTGTTACACTATTGGTTGAGACTGGTTGCTGTTACGGTATTGGTTGAGATTGGTCGCTGTTATGCTATAGGTTGAGATTGGCTGCTGTTACACTATTGATTGAGATTGGTTGCCGTTACAGTATTGGTTGAGATTGGTTGCTATTAACAGTATTGGTTGAGATTGGTTGCTGTTACACTATTGGTTGAGATTGGTTGCTGTTACGGTATTGGTTGAGATTGGTTGCTGTTACACCATTGATTGAGATTGGTTGCTGTTACACTATTGGTTGAGTTTGGTTGCTGTTACACTATTGGTTGAGATTGGTTGCTGTTATGGTATTGGTTGAGATTGGTTGCTGTTACACCATTGATTGAGATTGGTTGCTGTTACACTATTGGTTGAGTTTGGTTGCTGTTACACTATTGATTGAGATTGGTTGCTGTTACACTATTGGTTGAGATTGGTTGCTGTTACGGTATTGGTTGAGATTGGTTGCTGTTACACTATTGGTTGAGATTGGTTGCTGTTACACTATTGGTTGAGATTGGCTGCTGTTACACTATTGATTGAGATTGGTTGCCGTTACAGTATTGAATGAGATTGGTTGCTGTTAACAGTATTGGTTGAGATTGGTTGCTGTTACACTATTGATTGAGATTAGTTGCCGTTTCAGTATTGGTTGAGATTGGTTGCTGTTACACTATTGATTGAGATTGGTTGCTGTTACACTATTGGTTTAGATTGGTTGCTGTTACGGTATTGGTTGAGATTGGTCGCTGTTACGCTATAGCTTGAGATTGGCTGCTGTTACACTATTGATTGAGATTGGTTGCTGTTACGCTATTGGTTGAGATTGGTTGCTGTTACTCTATTGGTTGAGATTGGTTGCTGTTACACTATTGGTTGAGATTGGTTGCTGTTACACTATTGGTTGAGATTGGTTGCTGTTACGGTATTGGTTGAGATTGGTTGCTGTTACTCTATTGGTTGAGATTGGTTGCTGTTACACTATTGATTGAGATTGGTTGCTGTTACACTATTGGTTGAGATTGGTTGCTGTTACGGTATTGGTTGAGACTGGTTGCTGTTACGGTATTGGTTGAGATTGGTCGCTGTTACGCTATAGGTTGAGATTGGTTGCTGTTACGGTATTGGTTGAGATTGGTCGCTGTTACGCTATAGGTTGAGATTGGCTGCTGTTACACTATTGATTGAGATTGGTTGCCGTTACAGTATTGGTTGAGATTGGTTGCTGTTAACAGTATTGGTTGAGATTGGTTGCTGTTACACTATTGATTAAGATTAGTTGCCGTTACAGTATTGGTTGAGATTGGTTGCTGTTATGGTATTGGTTGAGATTGGTCGCTGTTACGCTATAGGTTGAGATTGGTTGCTGTTACGCTATTGGTTGAGATTGGTTGCTGTTTCCCTATTGATTGAGATTGGTTGCTGTTACACTATTGGTTGAGATTGGTTGCTGTTACGGTATTGGTTGAGATTGGTTGCTGTTACACTATTGAGATTGGTTGCTGTTACACTATTGATTGAGATTGGTTGCTGTTACACTATTGGTTGACATTGGTTGCTGTTACGGTATTGGTTGAGATTAGTTGCTGCTATGCTATTGGTTGAGATTGGTTGCTGTTACACTATTGGTTGAGATTGGTTGCTGTTAGGGTATTGGTTGAGATTGGTTGCTGTTACACTACTGGTTGAGATTGGTTGCTGTTACGGTATTGGTTGAGATTGGTTGCTGTTTCCCTATTGATTGAGATTGGTTGCTGTTACACTATTGGTTGAGTTTGGTTGCTGTTACACTATTGGTTGAGTTTGGTTGCTGTTACACTATTGGTTGAGTTTGGTTGCTGTTACACTATTGGTTGAGATTGGTTGCTGTTAACAGTATTGGTTGAGATTGGTTGCTGTTACACTTTTGATTGAGATTAGTTGCTGTTACAGTATTGGTTGAGATTGGTTGCTGTTACACTATTGAGATTGGTTGCTGTTACACTATTGATTGAGATTGGTCGCTGTTACACTATTGGTTGAGATTGGTTGCTGTTACACTATTGATTGAGATTGGTTGCTGTTACACTATCGGTTGAGATTGGTTGCTGTTACGGTATTGGTTGAGATTAGTTGCTGCTATGCTATTGGTTGAGATTGGTTGCTGTTACACTATTGGTTGAGATTGGTTGCTGTTAGGGTATTGGTTGAGATTGGTTGCTGTTACACTATTGGTTGAGATTGGTTGCTGTTACACTATTGGTTGAGATTGGTTGCTGTTACGGTATTGGTTGAGATTGGTTGCTGTTACACCATTGATTGAGATTGGTTGCTGTTACACTATTGGTTGAGTTTGGTTGCTGTTACACTATTGGTTGAGTTTGGTTGCTGTTACACTATTGTTTGAGATTGTTTGCTGTTACACTATTGGTTGAGATTGGTTGCTGTTAACAGTATTGGTTGAGATTGGTTGCTGTTACACTTTTGATTGAGATTAGTTGCCATTACAGTATTGGTTGAGATTGGTTGCTGTTAACAGTATTGGTTGAGATTGGTTGCTGTTACACTTTTGATTGAGATTAGTTGCCGTTACAGTATTGGTTGAGATTGGTTGCTGTTAACAGTATTGGTTGAGATTGGTTGCTGTTTCCCTATTGTTTGAGATTGGTTGCTGTTACACTATTGGTTGAGATTGGTTGCTGTTACAGTATTGGTTGAGATTGGTTGCTGTTACACCATTGAGATTGGTTGCTGTTACACTGTTGATTGAGATTGGTCGCTGTTACACTATTGGTTGAGTTTGGTTGCTGTTACACTATTGTTTGAGATTGGTTGCTGTTTCACTATTGGTTGAGATTGGTTGCTGTTAACAGTATTGGTTGAGATTGGTTGCTGTTACACTTTTGATTGAGATTAGTTGCCATTACAGTATTGGTTGAGATTGGTTGCTGTTAACAGTATTGGTTGAGATTGGTTGCTGTTACACTTTTGATTGAGATTAGTTGCCGTTACAGTATTGGTTGAGATTGGTTGCTGTTAACAGTATTGGTTGAGATTGGTTGCTGTTTCCCTATTGTTTGAGATTGGTTGCTGTTACACTATTGGTTGAGATTGGTTGCTGTTACAGTATTGGTTGAGATTGGTTGCTGTTACACCATTGAGATTGGTTGCTGTTACACTATTGATTGAGATTGGTTGCTGTTACACTTTTGATTGAGATTAGTTGCCGTTACAGTATTGGTTGAGATTGGTTGCTGTTAACAGTATTGGTTGAGATTGGTTGCTGTTTCCCTATTGTTTGAGATTGGTTGCTGTTACACTATTGGTTGAGATTGGTTGCTGTTACAGTATTGGTTGAGATTGGTTGCTGTTACACCATTGAGATTGGTTGCTGTTACACTATTGATTGAGATTGGTCGCTGTTACACTATTGATTGAGATTGGTTGCTGTTACACTATTGGTTGAGATTGGTTGCTGTTACGGTATTGGTTGAGATTAGTTGCTGCTATGCTATTGGTTGAGATTGGTTGCTGTTACACTATTGGTTGAGATTGGTTGCTGTTAGGGTATTGGTTGAGATTGGTTGCTGTTACACCATTGATTGAGATTGGTTGCTGTTACACTATTGGTTGAGATTGGTTGCTGTTAGGGTATTGGTTGAGATTGGTTGCTGTTACACTATTGGTTGAGATTGGTTGCTGTTACGGTATTGGTTGAGATTGGTTGCTGTTACACCATTGATTGAGATTGGTTGCTGTTACACCATTGATTGAGATTGGTTGCTGTTACACTATTGGTTGAGTTTGGTTGCTGTTACACTATTGGTTGAGATTGGTTGCTGTTACGGTATTGGTTGAGATTGGTTGCTTTTACACCATTGGTTGAGATTGGTTGCTGTTACACTATTGGTTGAGTTTGGTTGCTGTTACACTATTGGTTGAGATTGGTTGCTGTTACACTATTGGTTGAGATTGGTTGCTGTTACGGTATTGGTTGAGATTGGTTGCTGTTACACCATTGGTTGAGATTGGTTGCTGTTACACTATTGGTTGAGATTGGTTGCTGTTACACTATTGGTTGAGATTGGTTGCTGTTACGGTATTGGATGAGATTGGTTGCTGTTACACTATTGGTTGAGATTGGTTGCTGTTATGGTATTGGATGAGATTGGTTGCTGTTACACTATTGGTTGAGATTGGTTGCTGTTACGTTATTGGTTGAGATTGGTTGCTGTTACACTATTGGTTGAGATTGGTTGCTGTTACGGTATTTCTATGAACCAATTTCCCAAGGACACCAGTGCCAGGATCTTTAGGTTAGCGAGCAGGGGGGCGGGGCCCACTCGCCAACGCGTAAAATGATGCAGGATGATGTTGGGCAGAACCCCTGATGTCACCCCGCATCTTTTCAATTCTCAGGTGGGTGGGGGCACAGCCAAATCAGCTGTGCACCCGCCGACCTGTCAATGGCCATTTCAAAAGTAATTGAAATAATTAATGGACCTGCCCGTTCAATCTCAAGGTTGGCGAGCAGGCCAGGAACCCTGGCGGGCTTCAGAGAAAGCACAAAACCTCATCCACGGGCGGGATGAGGTTTCATGAAGGTTTTTAAAAATGTAATAAATGTTTGATTTAAAGTGATGGACGTGTCCCAACTCATGTGACAGTGTCTCATGAGGGGACATGTCAGGGAAATTTTATTTTTGCACCTGCACCATTTTTAAATTTGGCGCCGATCTCCCTGAGGCAGCACGTAGCTTCGGCTGCGGGGGTCCCTTCCCCCCACACCCGCCCACACAGTGAGCGCACAGTGCTTCCTGGCGGATGTCACGCTGGGCGGATCTTAATTGGCACGCCCACGTAAAATAGCTGCGCGGCCCCCGATTAGGGGCACCAATCGGAGGCATGCCCACCTGCTCCTGCACTTCCCCCCCCAACGGGGGGAACATTCTTCCCCTGAAGTATATCCATCTGCATGTAAGCCTCACATAATTTACAAACATGCAGGCATTTGCTGAAAACTGACACACTATCATTCCTGCGCTCGCTTCCCCTACATTGACTTTAGATCCCACAACACATCAATCTTAAAATTCTCATCCTTGTTTTCAAATCCCTCCATAGTCTCTCCTTTCCTATCTAGTAACCTTTTATAGACTTCCGAGATATAGGTGCTCACCAACTCCAGCCTTATGAGCATCTCCCATTATAATCGCTCCACCATTGGCGGCCGTGCCTTCAGCTGCCTGGGCCCTAAACTCTGGAATTCCCTCCCCAAACCTCTCCACCCCTCTGTTTTCTGATGCACCTTAAAACCAAACTCTTCAGCCAAGCTTTTCCTTACCTGTCCTAATCTCTCCTTGGGCTGGATTTTACAGGGGTGGATGGGGGAATCGCTCGTGCAACCCTGCCCTGGAAGAAATGCCTGACGCTCCATGTTAAACAAGGCTGCCCCTCGGTAATATCACACTGCGGGGTGGCCTTAAGTAGGTGAGAGTGGGACTTGCGCCCCTCAGTGGGAGGAAGTCCTGCTCCCGACAACTGCCGGCCAATCTGATTGGCCAGCAGCTCCACCCGTCTCAGCAGTGCCAGGACTATGCCTGCAAGCCAGCCCCGGGATGTAAACAGCCATGGCATTTGGGTCCTGGAACCTCCCAGGTTTTGGACGGGAAAGGATCGGTGCGGGGGGGGTAGGGGTGTGCTGGGAGAAAGGGTTGGACGGAATGGGTTTTGGTGGTCAGGTGGAAAGTAACAAGGTGGGGGGGGGGGTGTGCGGAGATCATCTTGGGGGTGTGGGGGGTGCCTCCGAAGTGCATAAGGCATCCCCGAAGGATATACATCTTCATTCTTCCCACCTTTTAATCAGCTTCAACATTCACTCCCTCCACCACCGACGCACAGTGGCACCAGTGTGCATCATCCACAAGATGCACTGCAGCAACTCACCAAGGCTCCTTCGACAGTGCCTTCCAAACACAGGACTCTAATCCTGGATGGACAAGGGCAACAGACACATGGGAACACCACCAACAGCAAGTTCCCCTCCAAGTTACATATCATTCTGAGATGGAGCTATATTAACGTTCCTTCACTGTCACTGGCTCAAAATCTCTCTCCCTAACAGCACTGTGGGTGTACCTACACCACATGGACTGCAGCGATTCAAGAAGGCAGCTCACCACCATCTTCTCAAGGGCAATTAGGGACGGGCAATAAATGCTGGCCCAGCCAGCGAAGCTCACATCCCGTGAAAAAATAATTTTAAAAAATGCCTACCCACTCTCTCCTGCCTGCTGATGTCAACCATATTATGGCATGGGCAGCTTAATATTCAGATCAATTGTCGTGTTAATGAGTTAAATTGCCCGTTAATTGTCTTTTTAAAACTGGCGGGCGGGCTGCTGAATCCGGCGCTCGCCTGGCTACTTCTTTATGGTGAATGGGTTGGGGGTGAGCAGGAAGGCTGTGATCTAACTACCTGTCAAATTTTATGTGCCCCTCCCACCCCTCACCCCCGCCCCCCACCACAACATACCCTGCACAGAGCTGTAAAATCCAGCCCCTTAAGTGACTTGGTGTTAAATTTTGCCTGAAACCATTCCTTAGAACACACCTTGGGATGTTTTACTATGTAAAAGGCGCCATATAAATCCAATTTATTGCTGCTGAAAGCAGGGCTCAAGTTTTTCTAACTCTAAGGTTGGATCTTTTATCCTTTGGGCCCTCGAGGAAGCTGAAATGAAGGGGATTTTTATAATTTGTCAAGTTGAAATTCTGTGCCACACTCAGCCATGGTCTGTCAAAATGTAATATTCTTAAACACACAGATTACAACTCAGTGTGAGCTTTGACATTGCAGTGATGGATGGAGCCTTTGGTTTTGTGCTCCACTGAGCAGCGGTTAGTGTTACCAACCTCTTTCTTAAGGGCCACAATTAAAGCCTGTCTTGCTCAATGGAGAAGCCATGAGAATGCTGGGACCTGGAGGGGTGGGTGAAGGTCCACGCTGGGTTAGTCCACCACAATTCCCCACCATTGAGGGCCCCTTAAATCCCCCTGGCATCATTGTGGGCAGCTCCCAAGTGCAATCATGTATGCCCAAAAAGAAAGAGGGAAAAAAATGTTCCTTTGAAATAATTCTACTTGAATGCAGCCCGTTCCCCTGCCATGCGAAGCCTTGCTCCCTAATGGTGTTGCCTTGTCTTCCTTTGGTGGAAGGTTATGAAAGAAATGATTCAGCAAAGCAACTTAGCCAGAATCCTGAGCAGGCCATGAAGTAGGACGAGAAGCACACAGAGCAACCAGTCTGGTGACTGGCTAGAATGCTGTACTCTTCCCTCAGACTTTACTGCGAACATGTAGGAGCAAGCATAGACCATTCAGCCCCTTCAGCTTGTTCTTCCAATCCATTAGATCATGACTAATCTGTAATGTATCTCCATTTACCCACCTTGGTTCCATACACTTAATGCCCTTGCCTAGCAAATATCTATCGATCTCAGCTTTGACATTCCAGTTGACCTCCAGCCTCAACAGCTTCTTGGGAGAGTGAGTTCTATATCTCCATTACCATTTGTGTGAAGCAATGCTTCCTGACATCATCTCTGAAAAGCCTGGCTCTAATTTTAAGGTTATAACCCCTTGTTCTGGACTTCCCACACTAGAGGAAATAGCTTCTCTTTATCTACCCCATTAAATCCTTCAACCATCTTAAACACCTCCATTAGATTACCCCTTAATCTTCTATACCCAAGGGATAATAAGGCTATGCAACCTGTCCTCAGAATTTAACTCTTTTAGCTCCACCCATATTTTGAAAGCCATAGCTTGGCACTACATCGGTTGTGATATTATTCCCATTCCTGAGAATAATTTATGTGTAAGAGAATGCAATCCAACCCTGGGTTGTTTGAGCTAAAAGTTCCATAACAAAACCACCGCAAGAGAGACTGGAGAAAAAATAGCAGATAAAGGATTTACCAAGTATGGCGTGGATCATGATTCAGGTATGTTTGAGACTCCCTAGGAACTTATATCAAAAGAACACTTACATGTGGCCATTGAATGTCAGTGTTTGTGTGATTTAAGCTACCATAATTTCACAGTCTACGCTCTGAATGCAATAAAAATAATTCGATGTGTTTTTCTTACATGCATCCTGGTGTTATATATTTTATACATCTCAGACCTAAGCAGAGATGATATTAGTCTTTATGTGTGTAACAGGTTTTATTTTCAGTGTTTTAAAATGCCTGCTCCATGCCTCAGCTCCAGCTTCCAGCTCTTTCTAGTTTGTTTACTCTTCTCTGAGTCCATATCCAGGTTTAACCCATCAAGCATAGTGAGCGTCGATAGTTAATGGACTCACCTAATTAAACACAGGACAATTGAACACAACACATGGTACAAAAGTGACTGTTCCATGTCCCAGGACCACAGTTAATTCCACATTGACATATCTTTGTAACACTGCCATTTCCCATGGGAATACCATCCTGTTGTCTCTCCTCCTTTTCTAAAGGTGCTGAGTCATACTCATGATAATTCAGATGACAAGACACCCCTGAATGCCTCAATCAAGCACCTGAAATCTCAACGAGAGAGATCTTGCATCTTCCATCCAGATTTCTGTTCAGAAAATGTTGGAATTAATGGTCCCCCACTAACATTATCCACAAGTTGGCCAGTTCTTTCATTTGTCAGCCACAAAATGTTGGAAAGTAGCTAATCTCCTGGCAGGCAGCATGTGGAATTTTCCAACCCTGGAGGTGCTACAAGCCATTTGGGAATTCAGATCCCTGATTCATGCTGATAGCTGTTGTCCAACTATGTACTAGACTGTCTCTCATTAATGCGAGGGAATGGACTGAATTATTGCCAGTTTTCAATTGAGGATCCTGTGTTTGAAGGCCAACTGCCCTTTCCAACTCTTACTTCTTCAGTAACAGTAAATGACTTTCATCCTTAAGTTTGTTAATAATGAATTGTGACATTTGGTCATGTATACTAATGACGGCAAGGTTATTTGGCATGAATAGGAAGATTTGTTTATTTGTCCTGGCATTAAGCAGAACCATTCTGTAACATAAGGGCCTATTTTCAATTTGAGTCCATTTAAAGGACAAAAATGGTCTTCTGGGGCTGGAATTCGAAGTAGAATTTCAGACTGCGGTTAGGCTTCAGATGTATCTCAGCACTGATGCTGACCCTTACGCTGTCTAAACTTCATATTGAAATGAAACTGTAGTGGAGAAATTGTGGAATTCTGTCTCTTAAGTAAAGGGTCTTTATAATTTTCAAAATACACTGTGAAGATCAGATAAAAATAGTTTACTTAATAAATTGTTATAATGTGGAACACACTGCCTGAAAGGGCAGTGGAAACAAATTCAATAAGGATTCAATAACAGATTCAATGTTCAAAAAGGAATTGGATAAATGCTTGAAAATGAGCATTTGTAAGGCTTTGGGAAAAGGCGAGGGGAATGGGATTTAGTTGGATAACTTTTTCAAGGAGCTGGCACAGACATGATGGGCTGAATAGTCTCCAGTGCTGTCATTCTATGATTCTGTGGTTCTATTTTTAAATACATGGTTATATTCAGACATGGGATGGGGTGTCGCTGGTTAAGTCAGCATTTATTGTCCATCCCTAATTGTCCTTGAGCAGGTGGTGGTGAGCTGCCTTCTTGAACCACAGCAGTCCCTGTGGTGTAGGTACACCCACAGTGCTGTTAGGGAGGGAGTTTCAGGATTTTGACCCAGCGACAGTGAAGGAACGGCGATATATTTCCAAGTCAGGATGGTATGTGTCTTGAAGGGGAACATCCAGACGGTGGTGTTTTCATGCATCTGCTGTCCTTGTCCTTCTAGGTGGTAGAGGACACCAGTTTTGAAGGTGTTATCGAAGGAGCTTCAGTGAGTTTCTGCAGTGCATCTTGTAGATGGCACACACTGCTGCTACTGTGCATCAGTGTTGGAGGGAGCAAATGTTGAAGATGGTGGACAGGATGCCAGTCAAGTATGTTGCTTTGTCCTGGATGGTGTTGAGCTTCTTGAGTGTTGTTGGAGCTGCACTCACCAAGGCAAGTGGGGCGTATTCCATCACACTCCTGATTTGTACCTTGTAGATGGTGGACAGGCTTTGGGGAGTCAGGAGATGAGTTACTCGTTGAGGATTCCTAGCCTCTGACCTGCTCTGACCTAGCCATAGTATTTATATGGCTAATCCGTTTCAGTTTCTGGATGCCCCAGGATGTTGATAATGGGGGCTTCAGATTGAATGTCAAGGGGAGATGGTTAACTACTCTCTTGTTAGAGATGGTCATTGCCTGGCACTTGTGTGACGTGAATGTTACTTGTCACTTATCAGCCCAAGCCTGAGTATTGTCCAGGTCTTGCTGCATATGGACATGGACTGCTTCAGTATCTGAGGAGTTGGGAATGGTGCTGAACATTGTGCAATTATCAGTGAACACCCCCATTTCTAACCTTATGATGAAGCAATGGTCATTGATGAAACAGATGAAGATGGTTGGGCTGAGGACAATACCTTGAGGAACTTCTGCAGTGATGTACCAGAATTGAGATGATTGACCTCCAAAAGCCACAACCACCTTCCTTTGTGCTAGATGTGACTCCAACTAGCGGAGAGTGTTCCCCCTGATTCTATTGACTCCAGTTCTGCTAGGGCTCCTTGATGCCATACTCGGTCAAATGCTACCTTGATATCCAGGGCAGCCACTCTCACCTCACCTCAGGAGTTCAGCTCTTTTGTCTATATTTGGACAAAGGCTGTAATGAGGTAAGGAGCTGTGTGTCCCTGGCGGAACCCAAACTGAGCGTCAGTGACCAGGTTATTGTTAGCCTTCTCTAGGCACTGTCCAAAAGGATTCAACTTTGAGGCTTTATAGCAGAAGAATGGGAGCCAACAGCAAATGTCAGATGCAGAGATTGTTACCCATGTTCAGTGTGTCTTGTAAAAGAATGCTTTGTTGGGTGTAAACATTAGTCCATTTCATGTGATATGTTGCTCAGGGGACAGAACATCATGGGGCTAATATACTGGGTCTCTAATATACACTCCCATCATGCAAGCCTCTGCATTTCCCTAATGCATAAAATATGACCTATTATGTGAAGAGAAAAAGCTTGCAATGAGCTACTGCAATAATTCATTCCCTGGATGTCAGCAAGCAAACCTGGGGCTCATTCCCCACTGGCAGTGCACTGGTTAATGTGTTCACACGTGATTGCCTCGTGGGATACCACCACTTGCTTTAAATGGATTAACCACCATAATAAAACATCACACAAAGGGATTTATATACACATGTTAACCAGCATGCAATCAAAGGAAATTAAACCGTGATGTTCCCAGCCACAGTCTGTGATGATGTCAGAACTCCTTGGTTGAATTAATATCTGTAAATTGCTGAGAGCTGTTATCCATGATTTAATTTAAGATCTGGGAGCTAAGAGTGACAGAGTTAATGTCTGGTGTTGGTATGTTCAGTACAATTCCATGATTTTCCTTTAGGCAGGGGAAACAGTATTTATACAGCATGAACAGAGCCAAGAACAACATTCCTACTGCAGCATTCCCATTGCTGCTCACTGTGCAATTACACAGTGTCTTTCCACAAACAGGGAACTTCTGACACTCAAAAACTTTGGTTACAAATTATTACACTTAACCCTTTGACTACTGCTGAACCCCCTTCGCACTTTTGAGATTATTAAGTATTGCCATGACGATCCCTTTGAAAGGGAAACTTACGCCATGTTTATTAAACGCCTAATATTTTATTGAAGGGAATAAATTGTAATTGCCGGCCTTTTACAAGCAAATCAATAGTTGGAGGTTTTAGTCGTTCTGCTGGAACACTTTCCATGAGTGGTTGGATCTGGTATCTTTTGCAGGTTGTAAAGGGGAAAAAAGAAGGCGAGGGCAGGCCATTCAGTCTGTGGGTTTTAACTGTGGCTCAGCTCTCGCGTTCTCGTCTCTGTGTCTGAAAGTTATGGGTTTATGTCCCGTTTCAGTCCTGACCACACAATCTAGGCTAAGAGTACAGTCTGCACCATCAGAGGCAGTGCCTATTGATTGTGAGAGCTGCTTTTTGATTGCAAGTTCTTTACTTTTCTTTATTCCTATAGTCCCCTAACTCTTCCATCTCAGCAGGAGCATTTTGAACATCTTGAGTGTTTTTCCCCTGACGACTTGGGTGGCAGGTCAATCTGAACATGTTTTGAATAATGGGAGTTCTTTCTGATATTTAAGAAGGATTGACATTTCTATATCGCCTTCCACACCCTCAGGATGTCCCAAAGCTCTTCACAACCAATGGAGCACTTTTGATTTTACTCACTGTTATAATGTGGGCAAGTGTGGGAGCCAATTTGCACACAGCAAGCTCCCACAAACAGCAATGAGGAATGGCCAGATAATCTGTTTAGTCTTGTTGGTTGAGGGATAAATAATGGCCAGGACACCAGGTATCCCACTCCTCTTCAAATTAGTGCACGGGATCTTTTACATCCACCTATGCGGACTGACAATGCTCAGATTTAACTATTTTTTATTCATTCATGGGATGTGGGTGTCGCTGGCTAGGCCAGCATTTATTGCCCATTCCTAATTGCCCTTCAGAAGATGGGAATGATCTGCCTTCTTGAACCGCTGCATTCCATATGGAGTAGGTACACCCACAGTGCTGTTAGGGAGGGAGTTCTAGGATTTTGACCCAGTGACAGTGAAGGAACGGTGTTACATTTCTAAGTCAGGGTGGTGAGTGGCTTGGAGGGGAAACTGCAGGTGGTGGTGTCCTTCTAGATGGTAGAGGTCACAGGTTTGGAAGGCACTGTGGAAGGAGCCTTGGTGAATTCCTGCAGTGCATTTTGTAGATGGTACACACTGCTGTTACTGTGCATTGGTGGTGGAGGGAGTGAATGTTTGTGGATGTTGTGTCAATCAAGCGGGTTACTTTGTCCTAGATGGTGTCAAGTTTCATGAGTGTTGTGGGAGTTGCACTCATCCAGGCAAGTGGGGAGCATTCCATCACACTCCTGACTTGTGCCTTGTAGATGGTGGACAGGCTTTGGGGAGTCAGGAGGTGAGTTATTTGCCACAGGATTCCTAGCCTCTGACCTGCTCTTGCTGCTCTTGTAGCCACAGTATTTATACGGCTGGTCCAGTTCAGTTTCTGGTCAATGGTAACTTTCAGGATGTTGATAGTGGGGGATTCAGCCATGGCAATGCTATTGAATGTCAAGGGGAGGTGATTAGATTCTCTCTTGTTGGAGATGGTCATTGCCTGGCACTTGTGTGGCACAAATGTAACTTGCCACTTATCAGCCCAAGCCTGAATGTTGTCCAGATCTTGCGGCATATGGACATGGACTGCTTCAGTACCTGAGGAGTTGCAAATTGTGCTAAACATTGTGCAATCATCAGCAAATACCCCCACTTCTGACCTTATTATAGAAGGAAGATCATTGATGAAGCAGCTGATGATTGTTGGGCCTAGGACACTACACTGAGGATCTCCTTTAGTAATGTCCTGGGATTGAGATGATTGACCACCAACAACCATAACCATCTTCCTTTGTGCTAGGTATGACTCCAACCAGTGGAGAGTTTTCCCCCTGATTCCCATTGACTCCAGTTTTACTAGGGCTCCTTGATGCCACACTCTGTCAAATGCAGCCTTGATATCAAGGGCAGTCACTCTCACCTCACCTCTTGAATCCAGCTCTTTTGTCCATGTTCGGATTAAAGCTGTAATGAGGCCAGGAGTTGAGTGACCCTGGTGGAACCCAAACTGAGCAGCAGTGAGCAGGTTACTGCTGAGTAAGTTCAGCTTGATAGCACTGTTGATAACCCCTTCCATCATTTTGCTGATGATTAAGAGTAGAGTGATGGGGCTGTACAGAAGAGCATAAGAAATAGGAGCAGGAGTAGGCCATTCGGCCCCTCAAGCCTGCCCTGCCATTCAATAAGATCATGGCTGATCTGACCCAGGCCTCAACTCCTCTTTCCTGCCTGCTCCTCATAGCCCTCAACTTCCCGGTATTTCACAAATCTATCAACCTCCTCTTTAAATACTTTCAGTGATCCAGCCTCCACAACTCTCTGGGGTAGAGAATTCCAGACCCTCTGAGCAAAGAAATTCCTCACATCTCAGTTTTAAATGAATGTCCCCTTATTCTGTAACTATGTCCCCTAGTTCGAGATTCCACCACTGGTGGAAACATCTTCTCAATATCTACTCTGTCAAGCCCCCTCGGAATCTTGTACCTTTCAATAAGATCACCCCTCATTCTTCTAAACTCTAATGAATAAAGGCGTAATCTGTTTAGTCGTTCTTGATAAGTCAACCCCTTCATCCCAGGAATCAGCCCAGTGAATCTCTTTTGAACTGCCTCCAATGCCAAAATATCCTTTCTTAAATACGGGGACCCAAGCTGTACACAGTACTCCAGGTGCAGCCTCACCTATACCCTGTACAGTTGTAACAAGACTTCACTATTTTTAAACTCCAACCCCATAGCAACACAGGCCAAAATTCTATTTGCCTTCTAAATTACTTGCTGCACCTGCATGCTAACTTTTTGTGTTTCATTCACCCAGATCCCCCTGTGCTGCATTTTTTTGGAGTCTCTTTCCTTTTAAATAATAGTCTGCCTTTTGATTCTTCCTACCAAAGTGCATGACCTCACACTTTCCTACATTAAACTCCATCTGCCAAGTTTTTACCCACTCACTGAACCTATCTATATCCCCTTGCAGATTCCTTATGTCTCATCACAACATGCCCTCCCACCTATTTTTGTATCGTCAGCAAATTTGGATACATTACACTCTGCCCACTCCTCCAAGTCATTAATATAGATAGTAAATAATTGAGGCCCTAGGACTGATCCTTGTGGGACTCTGCTCATTACGTCTTTCCAACCTGAAAAAGACTCATTAATCCTGACTCTCTGTCTTCTGTGTGTTAACCCATCTCAATCCATGTTAATACATTATCCTCAATACCATGAGCTCCTATCTTGTGCAATAAACTCTTATGTGACACTTTATCGAATGCCTTCTGGATTTCCAAATACACTACGTCTACCAGGTCCCCTTTATCAACTCTGCTTGTTATATCCTCAAAGAGCTCTAGCAAATTTGTCAAATATATTTTCCCTTTCACAAAACTGTGTTGACTCTGTTTGATTGAGTTAAGCTTTTCTAAATGTCCTACAATTTCTTCCTTAATAATGAACTCTAGCATTTTCCCAATGATAGATGTTAGGCTGACTGACCTATTGTTTCCTGCTTTTTGTCTCCCTCCCTTCCTGAACAGGGGCATCATATTATGGTTTTCCAATCTGCTGGGACCTTCCTGGAATCCAATGAGTTCTGGAATATTTCGACCAATGCTTCCCCTATCTCTGCAGTCACTTCCTTTAAAACCCTTGGATGTAGGCCATCAGGTCCTGGTGACTTGTAATTGGCTGGGTTGCATTTGTCCTGCTTTTTGTGTACAGGACATACCTGGGCAATTTTCCACATGGCATCCAGTGTTGTAGCTGTACTGGAACAGCTTGGCTAGGGGGCGCAGCAAGTTCTGGAGCACAAGTCTTCAGCACTGTAGCCAGCTTATTGTCAGGGCCCATAGCCTTTACACTATCCAGCATCTTCAGCAGTTTCATTATATCAGTGAATGTAGTGAATCGAATTGGCTGAAGACTGGCATCTATGATGCTGGGGACCTCCGAAGGAGGCCGAGATGGATCATCCACTCGGCACTTCTGACTGAAGATTCTTGCAAATGCTTGTCTTATCTTTTGCGTTGATGTACTGGGCTCCCCCATCATTGAAGATGGGGATATTTGCAGAGCCTCCTCCTCCAGTGAGTAGTTTGGCCCATGACTGGATGTGGTAGGACTGCCAAGCTTAGATCTGATCCATTGGCTGTGGGAATGCGTAGTTCTGTCTACCACTTGCTGCTTATGCTGCTTGGCATGCAAGTAGTTCTGTGTTATAGCTTCACCAGGTTGACACTTCATTTTTTGGAATGTCTGGTTCTGCTCCTGATAGTAATGGCTGAGTGAGGGATATGCTGGGCCATGAGGTCACAGATTGTGGTTATATACAATTCTGCTGTTGCTGATGGCCCACAGTGCCTCATGGATGCCCAACATTGAGTTGCTAGATCTGTTTGAAATCTATCCCATTTTGCACAGTGGTTACCACACAACACAATGAGGGGTATCCTCAATGTGAAGACGGGACTTTGCAGTGGTTACTCCTACCAATACTGTCATGGACAGATGCACCTGCAGCAGGTAAATTGGTGAGGACAAGGTCAAGTAGATTTTTCCCTCTTGATGGTTCCCTCACCACTTGCTGCAGACCCAGTCTAGCAGCTATATCCTTTAGGACTCGGCCAGCTTGGTCTGTAGTGGTGATACTGAGTCAGTCCTGATGATGGGCGTTCAAGTCTCCACCCTGAGTATATTCTGTGTCCTCGCCACCATCAGTGTTTCTTCCAGGTGGTGTTCAACGTGGAAGAGTACTGATTCATCAGCTGAAGGGAATGGTAGGTGGTAACCAGCTGGAGATTTCCTTGCCCATCTTTGACCTGATGCCATGAGACTTCATGGGGTCCTGAGTCAATATTAAGGACTCCGAGGACAACTCCCTCCTGACTGTAAACCACTGAGCTGCTAGCTGTGGTGAACCTGCCCTGTCAATGGGACAGGACATGCTCACTGATGGTCAAGGTGGTTTCTGGGACATTATCTGTTAAGGCATAATTTTGTAAGTATGGGCAGAATCTTGCCCTCGGATGGCATGCGGGCCCCACCGGCTTGCAGCGGGCGGGCAGCTGACCCCTGCCTCTGAAACGGGGCCCACCGCCATTTTAAGTGGTCGAGCCAATTAAGGCCCACCCAGCGGCATCCCCAATGGGAAGCATTTCCTGTTCCGTGGGGGGAGGGGAGGGCACGAAAGAGCGCACTTCTCCCTGAGGCAAAGTCCTGTCTCAGGGAGAATACTGGCAGTGGTAAAAACTTTAAAAATAGAAACATTTAAAAATTATTAACATGTCCCCCGCATGTGACAATGTCACACCAGATGGAACATGTTAATAAAGAACACATAAACTTTATTAATTTTTTACAAAACAGACATGAAACTTCATCCTGCCAGTGGGTGAAGTTTCATGAACAATCTGGAACCCGCTGGGGCCCCTGGCCTGCCCACCAGCCTTAAGGTTGGACGGGCAGGTCTTTAATTACTTCAATTAGCCTGGCAATGGCCTCAGTTGGCCATTGACAGGTCAGCAGGTGGACAGATGATTTCGCTGTCCGCTCGCCTTCCTAAAAATTTTAATGGACCAGGATGACGTCGGGGATTCCTCCCAACATCATCCTGCGTCATTTTCCCATTGACGAGCGGGCCCCACCTCCAAATCGCCGAGGGGAAAATCCTGGCCTATGACTGTGTCAGGCTGTTGCTTGACTGGTCTGTGGGACAGCTCTCTCAATTTTGGCACAAGCCCCCAGATGTTAGTAAGGAGGACTTTGCAGGGTTGACAAGGTGTATGTGTCATTGTTGTTTTCTGTGCCCAGGTTGATTCCAGTCTTTCATTCCTTTTTGACTGTTCTATAGTGGTTTGATAAAAAATGTGTGGCTGTTTAAGAGTCAACCACATTGGAGTCACCTGTAGGCCAGGCTTCCTTCCCTAAAGGGCATTAGTGAACTAGATTGGTTTTTCTGCGAATCCATTGTAGTCAAAATGACTGAGACTCACTTTTAATTCTAGTTTTATGGAATTCCACTAGCTGCCACGGTGAGATTTGAACCCATGCCCCCAGAACATTAGCCCGAGTCTCTGGAATACTAGTCTAGTGACAGTGCCACTACACCACTGCCTCAGCCTAATATGATGCTGCGGATAATGGGGAACCAGCAGATGATTTTCAGAAAGCGTTTAATAAGATGCCACATCAAAGATTATCGTGGAAAATAAAAGCTCATGGTGTAGGGAGTAACGTATTGGCATGGATAGAAGCTTAGCTAGCTAACAGGAAACAGAAAGTAGGCATTAATGGGTCATTTTCTGGTTGGCAAGATGTAACAAGTTGTGTGCCACAGGGAGTCTCAACCTTTTACATTTTGTATAAATGACTTGGCTGAAGGGGCTGAAGGAATGGTTGCTAAATTCACAAATGACACAAAGATTGGTAGGAAAATAAGTTGTGAAGAGGACTTAAGGAGTCTACAAAGTGATATAGATAGGTTAAGTGAGTGGGAAAAGATCTGGCAAATAGAGTGTGCTGTGGGAAAATGTGAAATTGTCCATTTTGGCAGGAAGAGTGAAAAGGAAGCTTATTATCTAAATGGTGAGAGATTGCAGAGCTCTGACATTCAGAGGGATCTGGGTGTCCTAGTGCATCAATCACAAAAGGTTAGTATGCAGGTACAGCAGGTAATTAGGAAAGCTATTAGAATGTTATCATTTATTGCGAGGGGAATTAGATATAAAAGTAGGGAGGTCACGCTTTAGTTATGCAGGGCATTGGTGAGACCACATCCGGAGTACTGCGTACACTAATGGTCTCCTTATTTAAGGAAGAATGTAAATGTGTTGGAAGCAGTTCAGAGAAGATTTACTAGACTAATAGCTGGATGGGAGGGTTGTTTTATGAGGAAAGGTTAGACAGGCTAGGCTTGTAGCTGCCAGAATTTAGAAGAGCGAGAGACGACTTGGTTGAAAATTGTATGGTCCTGAGGAGTCCTGTCAGGGTGGATGTGGAGAGGATGTTTCCTCTTGTGGGAGAATCTAGAACTCGGGGTCATTGTTTCAAAATAAGGGGTCACCTACTTAAAACGGAGATGCGGAGAATTTTTTTCTCTCAGAGGATCATAAGTCTTGGGAACTCTCATTCTCAAAAGGCGTTGGAAGCAGAGTCTGAATATTTTTAAGGCAGAAGTAGATAGATTCTTGATAAGCAAGCGAGTAAAAGGTTACCACAGGAAGGTGGGAATGTGGAGTTGAAGTCGAAATAAGATAAGCCATGATCCCATTGAATGGGTGAGCAGGCTCGAGGGGCCAAGTGGCCTACTCCTGCTCCTAATTTGTATGTTTGCATGTAATATATGGTTTGAGGTCAAATTTTGTTTTATAGTGCTCCTGTGAAGCAGCTTGGAACATTTATTATATCAAAGATGCTATATAAACACGAATTGCTGTTGTTGGGAACATCAGCCTGGACCATGTCCTAAAGCCTCTGGAGCGGGACTCAAATGAGGTGAGGTTACTACTCTGTGAGCTACCATCATGCACCATGACCTACACCTGATAGTTCAAAGTTGTTTGTACAGTTAAAACTAATTGGAGCATCCAGATATTTGAATGGCAATACAACAAAATGGCAAGTGCCAAGAAGAATTGAATTGCCATAAAAATTGAACTAATTGCCTTTGATTTAAAAGAATTAAACTGTAATGTGGAAATAAAAGAAAAAATAGAATATGATGGAAATACACAGTGCAACGAGTAATGAATGCTTCTGGGTAATGTGGCTCATTTCCACTTGCTAGAAGTGACATACACTTATACACATGGACCTGTTCTCTGCAAACAAAAGGAATATGTTCAAGCCTTGCACCTTTTATGTATTGCCCGGGAGCTTGGGGAGCTATAGTCCCCCATCGCTTTCTCCATAGCAATGCCTCAGCCAATCAGAATCAACATGCCAACCAATCAGCACCCTTTTCTCCTGTAACATAAATTGTTGTGATCATCTGAAATTTGGCATTCTTGTGTTTGTCCTGATGAGTGCACAATGAAACGTTTCAGCAACATGTCTCTCTTTCCAGCAAGATTCAAGTTCTGTACTACCAAGACACTGTCTAAAATATGATATAATGTGTTCCAACAAGCAACCTTTCTTGTCTATACACCATCTGATTGGAAACCTACACTACATTCTGAACTGTAAATTCACTTCTGATGTTTCACAAGAGACTTAAAATACTAAAATACAGGTCACAGAAATTGTTGATATTACTGAAGTTTTGTTGATTTATTTGGTGAAGTACTTTACCTGTGGATAACAAACTAATGTGATAACAAAGACATCATACAGCACAAAACGATGCCCTTCAGCCCATCACATCTGTCAGCTCTTTGGAAGAGTCTTCAAATGAATCTCACTCCCCTCCTCATTCCACATAGGCCTGCAAATTTTTCACCTTTAAGATTTTATCCAATTCTCTTTTGAAAGTTACTATTGAATCTGCTTCCACCGCCCTTTCCAGCACCTTCTAGATCACATCAATTCAAATGTAAAAGATATTCCCATCTCCTCCTCTGGCTCTTTTGCCAATCATTTTAAAATTGTGTCCTCTGATTACTGGCAATATAGCTGCTTAAAACTGCGAATCAATAAATCTAACAAGATCACTTAAAATTACATGAGAACAGACTCTATTTCCAAAGACATAATAGAGTCTGTGCATGGCACACTCTCAGTGGCACTAGGACATTAATGAGACCCTTTGAAACACTAATACCTGCAGAATCGGCTCAGCATACTGCTCCCTCTGCTTCATCAGTGGGGGTCAATTAACCAACAGCAAGAGCCTGCAATTAGATAGTGCCTTTAACATATAGACTATCCCAAGTTGAAAAGATAAATAGAAAGAGGAAAGGATTCTGAACTGCGGAGGGAGAGATTAGGGGAAGTTGGCCAGAAGCTGATTTGAAAAAAAAGGCTTTGAGAAGATTTTTCAAAGACGGAGGAAAAAGGGAGAAAGATCTTTCACCAGTGATTGGGTGAAGGTGGATGGGATGGCAAAAAGGTAAAAGTTGGGGGACTGAAAAATGCAAGTGGGGATTTGGGTTTGGAGTCAATAAGCCTCTGCTCTCTATGATCTGTCCTGAAAGTAATTTACCTGGCTACCATAACCCCTATCATTGTAAACCTCATAAGGCCTCAACGCTTTGGCTGTTGCTCTGATGTTCCTCCTAAACTACTTCCCTTGTGTTTAGTGACCGCAATATCTTATGTGGTGAATATCATATAAATATCAGTTGTTGTTGTTGTTGAACACCTGAAAGTAAAGGTCTCACGCGTGTAGATCCCTTTGATGCAAATTGATTGCCATGTTCCCAATATTACAATAGTCGCTAAAGTTCAAAACTAATTTATTGAATATGGGAGGATGTCGGGACGTCCTGAAGTCATGAAAGGTGGCAGAAAATTGTGAGTTTTTTAAAAAATTTTTTAGAGAGAGAGGTTGACAAAATCCCTCTATCCCAGCATGGACACAATGGGCCAAATGGTTTCCTTCTGTCCAGTAAATCTTTCTAAGTTGTTAAAAAAAAAAGTGTCATCATCAAGACCCATTTTATAGACATGATAAGTGGAGATGAATCAAAAAGTTCTGGGATCAAGCCATTAATCTGAGGAACAATTTATACTGGTCCTGTAGGAGATGTGCTTCTGGCCTTGGGATTAACGCTTGGGGACCATGTTTGACTTTGTATCCAGTCCTAACATTGGAATGCTTGATGCTAAAATTAGAAATTAGTTTTAATCTCCAACACTGGAAGGCCTCACCTTGATGAGTGCAAAATCCTCAAAAAAAATGAAAATATTGAAAGGAATTTGCACTTCTGAAAAATATTTCATGAACAATAAGGAAGAAAGTAAATAGTTAGATTCGCTTCTCTGTATTGGTTGCAAAGAAGAAGAAAGACTTGCATTTATTTGTCACTTTCACAACCACAGGACATCTCCAAGTGCTTTACAGGCAATATAGTGTAGTCACTATTGTAATGTAGGAAATGCAGCAGCCAATTTCTATACAGTAAGATCCCATAAACAGCAAGGTGATAATGACCAGACCATTTGGTTTAGTGATGTTGGTTGAGGGATAAATATTGGCCAGGGCACTAGAGACAACACCCCTACTCCCTTTTCAGTTAGTGCGATGGAATATTTTACATCCAACTCGAGAGAACTGATGGGGGCCTCAGTTTAACATTTCATCCAAAAGCCAGCACCTCCAACAGTGCAGTGCTCTCTCACTCCAACTGGAGTGTCAGTCTGGATTTTTGTGACTTCATTTGGCTGCGCACACAACACATTTTATTATTTGGCAAACAGATTTTTCTTACATAGGGACATAGGAAATACAAGCAGGAGTAGGCCATTCGACTCCTTGAGCCTGCTCGACCATTCAACTAGATCATGGCTGATCTTCTACGTTAATGCCATTTTCCCACACTATCCTTCCTGCATCTATCCTGTCAAGTCCTGAAGAACTTTGTATGTTTCAAAGATATCACCTCTCATTCTTCTTAAATCAGTTAAAGTAATTTTTCATTTTTGCTAATAAGGGAAAGGGGGCAGGGTGCGAATCACACAGATAGACAATGCAAACCCAGGAGGGCATTTGAACTTAATGCTGAGCTCAAACAGACTCCATCTTGGCTCTTCCAAGGGACTTAATTTGCAGTATGGGAGTTATGAATTGATAGAGTAGACATAAACTCTCTTGAAGGGCAGGTAAGATTTGTTTAAGCGTCATGACCCGAAGTTTTTTTTTAAATCCTCTGCTCTTTAAACATGAAAAATGGCTTGAGCTATCTGTGAGAATTTTTTTATTAAACTCCCTGTTGGACTGCTTTGATTGACAGACCATCTGGTGTTGCTTAGAAAAAAATACCATCTGTTCATGCAGTTTCAAAAAGGTCTTTGTTGACATTTCCCAAGAGCCATTATTATGTCCTTATGAATACTTGGCTGGGGTTCAAAGTTACAATTATCTCAGCGGGAGGTTCAGAGTTCATAATTTGATTAACAGTTTAAAGAAACTATTATAGGATTATCTGCATTGAAATGGCATCTGAATAGCAGTTTGTTTGTATTTATAGGAGATTAACCAATTGGGGAGATATAAAAGATTTGAATGCGTTTCATGAATGGGAGTCATTTCACTATCAGGTGTGTATGAGTGAGAGTTGCTTTAGATGATAAAAGTTTATTTCTTTCATCTCCACATGGCTCCTAAGGTCTGCTCATGATGCATCCTGGGCATGTGATTATGAAGGTGGCATGGAGGCGTGAGTTGGCATGGAGGTGGCAAGGGGATACGAAGGAGAATGGGGGTTGGATGGAGGACATGAGTTGGCATGGAGGCGGCATGGGGAAGATGAAGGTGTGTGAGAAGTGGGGTCTTGAGAGCCTTACAGCTTCAAAAACAACTGGGATGAAGTTCCAGACAACCGAGGTGAGCTTTCTAACCAATCTGCCTCGGCACTGGCCCAGGGCCAGCAGGCCCAACTCTATCCCACCCCCACCTCCTTGAAGTGAAAATTGGGGCTCTTTAAACTGAGGCGTACCTGCCCCAGTAGCAAAAATCTGGCACAAAGAGTCCATTAAAGAAATAATAATCAAAAAGGGGCCCTAAACTTCTGTAAAGTATGAGAAATTATGTGGAGCTAGCAGTGCTGCAGATGAAGGCATGATCAGCACAATAATATATACAACTGAGATTTAGAACGAGCATCAGCAGAATGGAACATCCATCACTATCTGTTTAAGCATGCTAAGCATTGTAAATTTAATGTGCCTCAAATTATTTTCTCAAAATGAGAATGCTGTAACTCTTTCAATGCTACTTAAAAAAAACCCTTTAAATGCAGCTTCATGAAGCACATTAAAAATTATTGCCAACAACTGACATTAAGATTATCAGGGAACGTTGGCCAAGTGAGTACCTATTATCTGCCCAATTCGTCCGTGCTTTCATTAACACAAAATTTAGAAGCCATTCTCCTTTTTTGCACTTCACAAATTAAAATTAATCAAGTGTTGAGAAAATGATACAAAGTGAGAAGACTTCTTAAGATTGCTGGCTGCCTCATAAAGGACTGCTACTCTGTGACTAGTTGACTGGCCGTTTGATGAGCAGACTCAATCAGCTTGAACACCAAGAGAAATTGTCTCATTAAGTTGCTCAGCAAATATTATAACACATCTCGAAAGATGAAGCTGCTGAATTGTATAGGTTAGCTGCCCATTTTAAAGCTAGTCTGATTGGTGAAGACAATCTCTCCTGGTTTGTGGGTAAGTGAATTGCCTGATAGGAACAGGAGGCCATTCAGCCCCTTGAGCTATCTCTTCCATTCAATTAGATCATGATTGATCTGTACCTTAACTCTACTTATCTCCAGCCAATTCAATTTATTCCATGTGATATCAAGAAACAGCTGAAGCCACTGGACACTACAAAGGCCATGGGCCCTGACAATATTCTGGCAACAGTACTGAAGACTTGTGTTCCAGAACTTGCCACGCCCTTAGCCAAGCTGTTACAGTATAGCGACACCTCTGGCATCTACCCGGCTATGTGGAAAATTGCCCAGGTGTGTCCTGTACTCAAAAAGCAGGACAAATTCAACCCAGCCAATTACCGTCCCATTAGTCTACTGTCCATCATCAGTAAAGTGATGGAAAGGGTCATCAACAGTGCTATCAAGCGGCATTTGCTTAGCAATAACCTGCTCACTGATGCCCAGTTTGGGTTCTGCCAGAGCCACTCAGCTCCTGACATCATTACAGCTTTGGTTCAAACATGGACAAAAGAACTGAGCTCCAGAGGTGATGTGAGAGTGACTGCCATTGACATCAAGGCCACATTTGACTGAGTGTGGCATCAAGGAGCCATAGAAAAATTGGAGTCAATAGGAATCAGATGGAAAACTCTCCGCTGGTTGGAATCATACCCAGCACAAAGGAAGATGGTTATGGTTGTTCGAAGTCAATCATCTCAATTCCAGGATATCACTCCAGGAGTTCCTCAGTGTAGTGTCCTAGGCCCAGCCATCTTCAGTTGCTTCATCAACGACCTACCTTCCATCATAAGGTCAGAAGTGGAGATGTTCACTGAAGTTTGCACAATGCTCAGCAACGTTCGCGACTCCTCAGATACAGAAGCAGTCCATGTAAAAATGCAGCAAGACCTGGACAATATCCAGGTTTGGGCTGGAACATTTGTGCCACACAAGTATGAGGCTATGACCATCTCCAACAACAGAGAATCTAACCATCACCCATTGACACTCAATGTCATTACCATCACTGAATCCCCCACTATCAACATCCTGGGGGTTACCATAGACCAGAACCAGAACCTAGCCATATAAATACTGTGGCTACAAGAGCAGGTCAGAGGCTAGGATCCTGCAGCGAGTAACTCACCTCCTGAGTTAACTCAAAGCCTGTCCACCATCTACAAGGCACAAGTCAGGAGTGTGATGGAATACTCCCCACTTGCCTGGATGAGTGCAGCTCCAACAACACTCAAGAAGCTTGACGCCATCCAGGAAAAAGCAGCCCACTTGATTGACACCCCATCCACAAAAACTCACTCCCTGCACCACCGATGCACATTGGCAGCAGTGTGTACCATCTACAAGATGCACTGCAGGAACTTACCAAGCCTCCTTACACAGCACCTTCCAAACCCATGACCACTACCATCTAGAAGGACAAAGGCAGCAGACACGTAGGAACACTACCACCTGGAAATTTCCCTCCAAGCCACTCACCATCCTGACATGGAAATGTTTTGCTGTTCCTTTATTGTCACTGGGTCAAAATCCTGGAACTCCCTCCCTAACAGCACTGTGGGTGTACCTACACCACAGGGACTGCAGCGGTTCAAGAAGGCAGCTCACCACCACCTTCTCAAGGGCAACTAGGGATGAACAATAAATGCTGTCCTAACCGGTGATGCCCACATTCCATACATGAATTAAAAATAATCTAGCTTTGTTCCATACTCTTTGGTACTCTTAGACAACAAACATCCATTAATGTCAGTTTTGAAAATGCCAATTAAACTCCCAGCAACCATAGCCTATTGGGGGAGAGATTTCTAGATCCCCACCCACCTTTGTGTGAAGAAATGTTTCCAGATTTTGTGCCCAAGCAGCTCCCCTTGTTCTTGATTCTCCCACCAGAGGAAATCGTTTCAGTTTCTATTAACAATGAAATTATCTATTTCAGTGAGGTGTATTAAGTACTAAATATTAGCCAGAACACCAGGATGACCCTCATTTTCCCTTCTCTGAAATAATGCTATGAGATCTGTTATATCTACCTAAGAGGGTAGATGGGGCCTCAGTTTAATGATCCTCCTCCAAAAGCCAGCACATTCCATTGTACAACAATCCCTCAGTATGGCCCATGGGCCAGAATATTTCCCTCGTGCCTTCAGCTGTCGAGGCCCTGAGCTCTGGAATTCCCTCCTGAGACCAGTCCACTTCTCCACCTCTCACTCTCCACCTTCAAGATGCTCCTTAAAACCTACCTCTTTGACCAAGCCTTTGGTCACCTCTCCTCACAACCTTTGATGTGGCATCAATTTTTGTTTGACTACACTCCTGTGAAGCATCTGGAAAATTGTTGTACTATGCCAGA
Organism: Carcharodon carcharias; assembly: GCF_017639515.1. Lineage (NCBI taxonomy): Eukaryota > Metazoa > Chordata > Chondrichthyes > Lamniformes > Lamnidae > Carcharodon > Carcharodon carcharias. The sequence continues at coordinate 25,761,549 of NC_054492.1, read as the reverse complement.
GGTGCCAAATAAATGCAAGTTATTCTTGATGTTGTACAGACTAAAACTCAATGTAAACACTGAAGGTGCCACCAGGTAGTCAAGAATAATTAATGTTATTATTATTTCCACTGGGATTGTATAAAAATCTCAGTCGACAGCAAATTAGTAAAATCTTTCAAAACTCCATTCTAATTTTTCTTTTAACTTAGAACATCAAATTCAGAGGAATTTAGAGTTGACCTCAAAGTCCTTGAACAAAAATGTCTGCCAGTGTTGCTCTCTCCTAATGTTATCCAGTGTCTACCCCTATATAAAGCAGGGTTGTGGGGGTGTTGGATATTCGGTGAGGGCAATACGGTACTCATTATGATGATGCTTCATAGTCAATCTCACTGTTCAAAGAATGACCCCATGCATAGGATACAGGAGTGTCGACAATGCACGTAGACTGCAAGAAATCCATGGGGAGGAGGAACAACTGTACCATTTTTATGTTACAGGAGCATCTTTTTTGCTCCCAACTGTTCATTCAAAGAAGAGTTTATTTAGAATTTAATTATGCTGACAAAAAACAGAGCACTAAATTCAAGCAGGGAGGCGGTGGTAATGGGTGGAAAGAAATTTGAATGATCTGTACAAAACTCTAGCTGCAGGCAGCCGCACTAATTGGTCCCTCTCGTGCTCTCTTACAATCCTTACAGATTTCTTGGCAATTTCAAACAAGTAACTGGTGGAATTGCAACCAACTTTTCATATTAATATGTGCAGGCAATGTCCCAAAGCTCCATGTGATGAGGCTAGCAGGGCATTGTCATTTTTTAAATTCACTTATGGGATGTGGGAGTCGCTGGCTGGGCCAGCATTTATTGCCCATCCTTAATTTCCCTTGAGAAGGTGATGGTGAGCTGCCTTCTTGAACCGCTGCAGTCCCTGTGGTGTAGGTACACCCACAGTGCTGTTAGGGAGGGAGTTCCAGGATTTTGACCCAGTGACAGTGAAGGAACGGTGATATATTTCCAAGTCAGGATGGTGAGTGGCTTGAAGGGGAACTTCCAGGTTGTGGTGTTCCCATGTGTCTGCTGCCCCTGTCCATCTACATGGTAGCGATTGCGGGTTTGGAAGGTGCTGCCTAAGGAGATTTTGTATGTTTCTGCAGTGCATCTTGTTGATGGTACACACTGCTGCTACTGTGCGGCCGTGGTAGAGGGATTGAATGTTTGTGGATGGGGTGCCAATCAAGCAGGCTGCTTTGTCCTGGATGGTATCAAGCTCCTTGAGTGTTGTTGGAGCTGCACTCATCCAGGCAAGTGGAGAGTATTCCATCACACTCCTGACTTGTGCCTTGTGGACAGGCTTTGGGCAGTCAGGAGATGAGTTACTCATCCAGGATTCCTAGCCTCTGACCTGCTCTTGTGGCCACAGTATTTATGTGGCTGGTCCAATTCAGTTTCTGGTTAATGGCAACCCCAGGATGTTGATAGTGGGGGATTCAATGAATGTCAAGGGGCGATGGTTAGATTCTCTCTTATTGGAGATGGTCATTAACTGGCACTTGTGTGGCATGAATGTCAGCCCAAGTCTGGATATTGTCCAGGTCTTGCTGCATTTGGACATGGACTTACTTTGCTTCACATGCCTCACATCGAGTGACTGCTTGGTGTTGCTGTTTGAACATAGACATGTTTTGGTAAGTTAACAGTGATTCCAAGGTTGGTAATATGGATTGTCAATGAATTGAGAGTACAGAGAATGAGAGAGGAAAACAAGAGAGAAAAAGTCTTGCGCTCATATGGTACCTTCCCACCCTCAGAAGATCCCAAAGCACTTTATAGCCAATTGCAATGAACTTGGAATGGAGGGCTGGTTTCTTGTAAGAAATAGTAAACTTTATTTACGGACTCCAGTGAGGCTACACGCTTGTTCCAATACCAAGGCTAAAAAGCTCTGTCCCTGAGATTCCCCCCGTTTAGGGCTGATTCATCTGTACAGTCACATGATCTCCGTAACAGTAAGAAATGGTTTAACTTACAATTACTACATTTCAGCCCGGTCACATGAGGAATTGTGTGATAGCTGAACAGCAATCTTGAAATTCGTGTTTCTAACATTCCCTCTGTTAGTTTCTTCATGCCAGTTTTAAAGCTTTGTACTGCTCTTTCTGCTAACCGATTGGATGAGGATGTTATGGTGCTGTTCTGGCATTTTTAATCCCATTTAGATTCACAAATCTTTGGAATTCAGTGCTAGTGAAAGCAGTACCATTGTCTGACAGAATAACTTCAGGTAAACAATGAACACTGAAACTCTAGTGCAGTTTTTCAATGGTTACAGACAAAGTAGGTGATCTCACTTCAAACACGTCCATCCATTTGTGCCCTCAGCCCAACCATCTTCAGCTGCTTCATCAATGATCTTCCGTCCATCATAAGGTCAGAAGTGGGGATGTTCACTGATGATTGCACAATGTTCAGCACCATTCACGACTCCCCAGATACCAAAGCAGTCCATGTCCAAATGCAGCAAGACCTGGACAATATCCAGGCTCGGGGCTGACAAGTGACAATTAACATTCATGCCATACAAGTGCCAGGCAATGACCATCTCCAACAGGAGAGAATCTAACCATCACCCCTTGACATTCAATGGCATTACCATCACTGAATCCTCCACTATCAACATCTTGGGGGGATACCATTGACCAGAGACTGAACTAGACTAGTCATATAAATACTGTGGCTACAGGAGCAGATCAAAGGCTAGGAATCCTGCAGTGAGTAACTCACCTCCTGACTCCCCAAAGCCTGGCCACAATCTACAAGCATGAGCCAGGATTGTGATGGAATATTCTCCATACTCTCTATTTAATGAATGAGTGCAACTCCCTCCATGACGAAGCAGCCCACTTGATTAGCACCCCATCCACAAACATTCACTCCCTCCACCACCGACACACAATAGCAGCAGTGTGTACCATCTACAAGATGCACTGCAGGAACTCACTAAGGCTCCTTAGACAGCACCTTCCAAATCCATTACCACTACCATCTAGAAGGACAAGGACAGCAGATAGATGGGAACACCACCACCTGGAAGTTCTTCTCCAATCCACTTACCATCCTGACTTGGAAATATATCATTGTTCCTTCACTGTTGCTGGGTCAAAATCCTGGAACTCCCTTCCTAACAGCACTGTGGGTGTACCTACACCACATGGACAGCAGCGGTTCAAGAAGGCAGCTCACCACCACCTTCTCAAGGGCAACTAGGAATGGGCAATAAATGCTGGCCCAGCCAGCGAAGGCCACATCCTGTGAATGAATAAAAAAAATTGGAATGTGCATTGATAATCACGAGAAACACGGTACCTACAAATGGACCTACAGAGTCTATACGTAGTCTAACCCAGGGTTGATCAGGCCACTCTCATGGATGCAGTGGAGCTGAAATGGGAAACTTCTATTGTTTGCTGACACTGGAGACAGTGCTTCACCATTTTTTCTATATCACTGTCTATACTTGGCCTCCAGATATAATTCGTGCGAGCATCTTCATTTTCGAAATACCAGGATGCGCACAATGAAATTCGTCCAATAATGGTGCTCTTCCTTGCACAGGGACACTGACTCTTGCTCCCCATAAGATACCATCTTGACAACACAGTTCAGATCTATGAACAAAGAATGGTTTTAACTCTTCAGGGACTTGTGCATTTGACCATCCTTGTTCCACCTGTTCATGAACTCTCGCTAAAATTGGATCCTGATTGGTTCAATTCTTTGTCTGTCTTGCACAGACTGGTAACAAGTCCAGGAAATTCAACACAACTGCCACCTGTTGAGGTACTAGTACACGCGTAGTACTATTAAGCAAAGGGAGAGGACTGGGGGTGCCTGCATTTGCTATATGCGTACCTGGACAGTGCATAAAAGTGTACCCGCATGCCAACAAAATTGAAGCTCATCTTTGAATTCTAGCAGAGGCTATCAGTGAGATTGCCTTATCTTCACTAAACAAACCCAACAGTGGCTTCTGATCTGACACTTTGGTGCACTCCAAATACAATAGATAAGCCCTCTTTCTCAATTTGCGAATCTTCTTTCTCGGCTGCAGAGAGTTCTGGATACATATCCTATTGGTCTTTCAGATCCATCCTCCATCTTGCATCCCATTCCGTAGGGAGATGCATCATAAGTGAGTATCAATTCCTTATATGGGTCATAGTGCACTAGCAGATGCAACAAGTGGAAAAGCTTCTTGACTCTTGTGTGAAAGCTTCCTCTTGCTGTGCCTTCCAGAATCATCTGTGGTTCTTCTTCAATAATAAAATGTAGATAGAGTAGGCAAGAATTGACCGCAATAGTTTACCATGCCCAAAAAAGACTTGGGTTTTGTGGCACTGGTAGGAGAGGGCACTTCCTTGACTACCCTGACTTTCTCCTCTAATGGATGCAACCTTTGGGCATTCACTCGATGATCCAGGGATGTAACTTCCTTTGCTTTTTTTAAAAAAACGCCAGCCTCTGAAAATCTCTTCAGAACCCCTTCCAGGTTTCTGCTTCTGTGGATCCTGTGATTAGGACATCATCCAGGTACACTATAACTTAGGTAAGTCCTTGTAGCAAGCTTTCCATGGTTCTTTGGCAGAGGACACACTGAAGGGTAGGCATGTATATTGGTACAGGCCCTTGTGCGTATTTATGGTGACATAACTTCTTGATGTGTTGTCTAGCTCGAGCTGTTGATACCCATGACTCGTGTCCAGTTTAGTGTACGATCTTCCTCCTGCAAGTTTAGAATACAGATCTTAAGTCTTTGGGATTGGATACTTGTCTAATTTCACAGCCTTGTTCACCGTTAATTTATAATCTCTGCAGGTACAAATGGTTTGTCTGGTTTTAGCAGAGGGACTGTGGGTGTTGCCCATTCTGAAAATTGGACTGACTGGATTATTCCCAACTTCTCCAAACAACATAATTCCGCATTTACCTTTCCTCTTAGAGGATAAGGCACAGGTCTTGCCTTAAATAAAATGGGATGTTGCTTCAGGGTCCACGTGTATTTTATCTTGTAGACCTTTGATTTTCTCCAACTCATCTCAGAATACTCTGCCATACTTTTTCAGCAACTCTGGAATTCCTCCTGTCCTGACCTGAAAAATTTCTGACCAGTTTCATTGGATTTCCTTCAACCAATCATGGCCCAGGAGGCTAGGTCCTTCTCCTGTTACAACAAATTATCGGCAGCTGGGCTGTCAGGTTATCTGTATGACACAGGTACAGAGGTGATGCCTCTCACCTGTATTGCTTCTCCTGTTTTTAACTGAGCCGCAGTTTTTTCCAAAATCAATGGCTGGCTACTTTCTCTGAGGCATTTAAAGATTTGTTCTCCCACCACTGTGGTCAATGCTCCTGTGTTAACTTCCATGAACAGAGGCTTTCCATTTACCTGAAGTGTAACAGTGATTGGTTCAGTTTTCCTGGCCTTCAAATTGTGTAGGGAATAAACATCAGCCTCAGTAACTTCTGACTCATCTATATTGTGCACTTCATCTAACTTGACCTGATGTCTGAATGGCTGACTTGATTGAGTTCTGCTCTGTTTAACAACATGCCCGTTTTTGTGGCAGTGGTGGCGTGCTGTCTCTTTAAATCTTTGGGTACATGATTTCCCCCACAACAGTAACACTTTAGCTTCTGAATTACTGGTGAGCTGCTTCCAGCATTTCTTTTTGATTTTCTCCTGGGAGGGACTGTGTGCCACTTCACTGTAGCCTCCCTGATCTTTGCACCACGCCCAGTGGCAGGTTCCCACCCTAGCTGCAGAACAGCGCCATGTTGCACACTCTGCAGAGCCTGCGAGTCCCTCTCAGCGCTCCCCATTGCTAGCGCTGTCTTCCATGGTGCGCTTCAGGTCTATCTCAACTCCTACAAGCAAACGGTGCTGAATGGCATCACCGTTTATGCTGCAAGCCAAACGATCTTGAACCATATCGTTTAGAGTATCAGCGAAAACACAATGCTTTAACCTCACGGTGTACTATACAATCGACTCACTGGGGGCCCTTATTTGAGAATTAAATTTGAATCCTTGCATGATCACTGAGGGTTTAGGCTGAAAATGTCCTTTCACCAGTTCTACAAGCTCGGTGAAGGATCTGGAATTTGGTGTGTTCGGATCCGTTAAGCCACGGATTAGGTTATAGGCTTTGCTCCCACAGACACTTAGGAGAATTGCTTTCTGTTTCTCCTCCACCGTTATTTCGTTAGCCACAAAGTAGAAACCTAATCATTCGACGTATTGACTCCAGTCCTCGATGGATGAGGCGTTTGGGTCAATTCTGCCAAAGAGTGGCATTGCTGGTGAGTACACTTGTTTTCTTCCTTCCCTTAAAAAAAAACAAATTACTCACAGTTGTGAGGCGAGGTGCTGCCTTGACGTTATTTATCCTCATCGCCAATTGTGATGAACTTGCAATGCTGGGCTGGTTTCTTGTAAGAAACAGGAAACTTTATTTACAGACTCCAGATGAGGCTACTTACTTGTTCCAAGGCCAAGGCTAAAAAGCTCTCCCCCTAAGATTCCCCATGCTTAGGGTTGGTTCATCTGTTCATCATGATCCCCATGACAGTAAGAAATGATTTAACTTATAATTACTACACAATGAAGTACTTTTGAAGTGTAGGCGCCATGGGTGGCAATTTACACACAGCAAACTCCCACAAACAGCAATAGCTCATAACAGCAATGACCAGGTAATCGATCTTTTCTGATATTTGTCAAGGGATAAAAATTGGCCAGGACACTTGGAAAAACATGGCAGCAGGTACTTCACAGTAGGTACCATTGAATCTTTTGCTTCCATGTAAGAGGGCAGATGGGGCCCCAGTTTAACATCTCATCCAAACGATGGCACCTCTCTCAGTACTGTTCTGGAGCTACAGCCTTGATTTAGTGCTCAAGCCCTGGGATGGAACTTGAACCCACAGCCATTTAACTCAGAGGGAGGAGCGGAATCATCATCATCATCATCAATTGGCCACTTCAGGCCTCAAATCAGTGCACATCTTCTCTGCTGCTGTTAGATTGATATGAAAACATGTTCCTGATGCCTGACAAAGCAATGAAAGAATGGCCTGTTATATGCATTAATGTTTTTGAAAGCAGCTGGGGAGAGGGCAAGGACAAGATGTGTTGACAACTAGAATGGATACCGACTTGACAAAACTTTCTTGGAAATCGAATAGTAACTAAAGTAAAAGGTCTAGAGGCAGGGACACCCTGGAAAAAATCATTGCAAAGACGATATATTTCGCAGACATATTTTTCTGGGTTTTTCATAAGTTTGTGTATAAATTGCTTCTGTTTTTCCCCTTTGGCTGGTGC